>NW_019241194.1:100234-204178 GCF_002742605.1 Olea europaea var. sylvestris | reverse complement strand
TTTAGGGCTAAAAAAAAAAAAAAAAAAAAAAAACAATAGATATGGAAGCCTACAAACTCTCACTTGAGACTTGGTGGAAGAAGATCCCATACTCACTAGCACAAATTACTTTTGATCCTACTCTTAGTCTTGTTTACCAATTCATCCCCTCGATCTTTTTCTAATAAGTTAAATATATTTGGAGACTTTCTCACATTTGGGACATGATTGGTATATAGTACTGACTGGACTAGACAATACAAAAAGGAGAACTTTTTAACTTCTTCTTTTTTTCCCCTTTCGAATCCACCACAATGAACACACCATAGAAGTAAAAAGAAATACTCAGCATGGAAACATATTACATAGTGATTCAGAGAATAATCATAAAAGGGAATATTTAAAGTATCGATTACTACTTGCGCAGTAGAATAAAATATACCTTAAAATATGGATCACTTTTTGAAACTCAGAATCTCCAATAAATAAAGCTTGCCTTCTAACCCATGCACAGCTGCAAAAGGCACTTATACAGTCATTCAGAGACAAGCAGAAATGGGGGAGGTGTAAAACAGGTTGAAAGCCAGAAAACAATTTATAACTACTACGTGATTCAGGGCCGCAGTTATCATATGACTGCTCCGAAAAATATAAAAAAGAAAAACTAAACTACAGCTGATGTGCAGCTGTAGTTTCTAGCAGAAGAAGATAGCTGTTTCTAGTACATAAACATGCAGATTCTACCGTTAAAGGGCTTGAGGTCCTGGGCTGGGGCAGGGGTTGGTTTTTAGACACCTTTCTGTACTTTGCATGTGGCATGCTTCATGTAATTTCTTCTGCAGTATTGGGTTTTTAATTCGTGAAGTTTTTAATTCATAGTGAGATACAAAGGAAAAATGAAAAACGCGCAGGATCATTATTAGGACAATCATACTGGTGGACCATTGCTGACTATTCGGGTTAACCAACCAAGATTAGCTTCTATCATAATTTATTTAAACAGAGGCAAAAGCCTCAGTAATGGTACGCACGATAGGAAAAAGTTGTAGCAAACCTTGTAGCTAATTGTATTAAAAAAAAAAAAAAAAAATACAGAAATACAAATGTACCTACGTCGTACCAGTGAAGCTCTTCAGCCTTTGCCTAAGGCAAAATCTTTCTAAAGAGAAGCCTTACATGCAAAATATAAATATAAAATAGATCTTCCTACTTACTATAACTCCTTTTTAATCAACTGCTTCATACATGTATGTTATGTATCAATTGTTTTTTTTTTTTACATGTGGAATAATTATAGTCCTATTCTATATGTCAATACCGGCATCAATGAAATTTATAGTAAAAGGAAAAGTCATCAACTTAAAATTAGTTTAGGTTCAAGTTCAAGTCCTCCTTTCCCAAAAAGCCTATTTGACTCCCCAAATATTTATCTTATCCCTTTGTTGTTACTTGATACAGAATCGGTGGTTCAGTAGCTAAAACTTTAATTTTAGATCCTATCAGAGTTTTTACTCTCGTTCCCGTTCCTAATATACAAAAACGAGATTCTAGATTTAAAGAGCTACGAATAGGATCAATTTTAAATTACTTCATTGTGTCACAGATATTCTGTTCTTGTTCCCCACTCTTAACTGGTGTATGAATCAGTTTATTAAAGCAGCGTTCTGTCATCAACGACACCTTTAATAATGAATAAGAGCACCACAGAAAGCTATGCTTATAATTAGAATGCAACTTGAGAAAAAATCTCAAAGAATGAGATTTATATACTTATGCAGAACATGTAAGTCAAAAATAAAAACGGTGAATATGATACAGATAGCTGAATTGCACAATATACATACATTGTTTAGGTAGAGTCGTGTACTCACCAAAAACACAGCCAACAGACCACATATCAACAGCTGGGGAGTAAGAGTAAAGAGTAGATCCCAGAAGAACCTCAAGAGCTCTATACCAGAGAGTAACAATCTGAAAATAAAATTTACAGATGGCTCAAAAGATCAAATGATGGATCAAATAAATTTACCATTTCTTTGTTGACAATGCAAAATGCCTGTTTCCTATACACAATGAGACAAGGAGCAGGTGATCAATTCGTAAGTTTCCAACAAGTTCCGTACTAAAAATCCATCAAAGCTATGATTCTAGATAGAAAAAAATACGCTGACTATCATAAACAAGCTAAATCCATATCCAAACACAAAATAAGCTAAAACAGTAGGCCAATAGTGCTCATTCTTTAATTTCTGAAAATAAAACTACTTCGGCCATTAATACCAGAAGAAGCTAAATTTCAACCAATAAAGAATTAATGCAGTCTTATCAACAATAAGGTCTACAATACATTAATTAGTTTTTCAGTAAAGACTTACAGAGGGGAAGATAAAAAAGTTAGTACGTATGCTAAGCATGATTCTTTTAGAATAAAACAGGAGCATAGGTTAAGATGTATTATATGAAGAATCAATGCATTATCAGAAGAATTAAAACCAGAAATTGTATTCTGTCCATTTGATATAAAAAATGACTATGCCTTTGTTTGGTCCCTATTATTTTCAAAACACATTTTTCTCTCTTTTATTTTCCTCCACACATTCTCCAATAAAATAGTATTACACGCAAACCCAAAACTTCTCCTTGTTTTTTAACCATACATTCTTCATCAAAATGCTATTCCAAAATGAATTTTGGGCAAAAATGGAGCTCAAACAGGCTCTATGTTTTAAAAGTATAGAGTACTTCTCGATAAAGATAGAAATGAACTAAAACACAAGTCAAGAGATACGACAGCATATTCAATATATCATCGATCAAGAACTTTTAAAATATAGAAATGAAGATTCTTAACATTCATTTTGCCTTGTGTCCAGCAGAGAACTAAAAAAGGGCAAAATACATCATGAGCCACATAATCACCATAATAATGATTATTCAATGGAAATACATAGGATCTGTAAGTGTGCAAGCTTAAGCTTCAAGTAAAACTCATACCTTAGGCTTTATATAACCCATGCTCCCAGGGTCAATCTTGCATCTTCATAACTCAGGCAGGCCATGATCTTTCCTCTCTTATGAGGAGTTCATGCAATTTTGACCGTTACATCTTGAAGAAGCTGAATGAAGAGGCATGTATCATCAATTGAACAAGCCAGTCAAGCTTGGATACTGCTGACTAAATCTAAGAATGAGAACTCGATTTAATTTCAACAATTGAGCTTTTTATTTTTCAAGCTACCGCAGTCTATGAACAGTGACATGCGAGAAGTGCATGTGATGAGTTGGAATAACAGATTAACTTATATAGAAAGGGAATAAAAAGTGGTGTGAGGACAATTATGATATCGGTTTTTTTTTTTTTTTTTTTTTTTTTTTTTTTTTAATTTTCCCCACAATGCAAGAGAAACTTTCCTAAGGGGACGATCAAATGGACTACTTCATTCATTAGTCTATTTTGTACTTCAATTCATTTATCAAAGATTCTCGTGCAAGTTTGAGCATCTTGAAATTATAGCCCTTAAGTGAGAGAAGAGATACAAGTCTAAGGTACAAATTCATTGCAGTCTGCAAGAAGTAACTTCAGCAAACGAAGATTATGCTAGATTTCACAAATATACATTCATAAGTGGATAGTGATCTTGCAGAGAATAAAGCGTCAGCCAAATTCAAGCAACTACAGAGTCTAGAGTGCACATTCCACAAATAAACTTCATATCCATTGGTGTTTATCAAACATTATCCTAGTAAAGGAAAATCCATAGTTCAACATTGAAAGACAGCCAACTATTTCAAACTTTTGGCGAGCATATGACTAATGTCATAGAGATGGCAATTTATAACTTGTAAATGGTATTCACGTAGATGTATCCAGCCATAGAGATGATTCAGAATATCCCCTGAATAAAATCAAACTCATTTAATTGATCCTCTAATTTGCCAGATAGGTGTCTTTATTCGGTCTCATAAGTAGGCTAGTTCACATAAAAAGACGCAAGAAAAAAGAAGCTTCAAGTCAAGAAAAAATGACAGTAACATTAAAATTATCCAGAAGGATAGAAATCAGAAAGTAAATAAAAATCCAAAAAGCTTATCGCAAACAATGTTTTATGATGAATATACAAACATTTGCAGTACTCTTCAGAAGTGTGTGTAAGTAAAACGTATTGACAATAAGTATATATGAATTCACATTCCCGTAAAATGAGTCTAATTACTCATAGAAATTGTTCATCTCTCTTCACCATGCAAGTTTTCAGGCTGTAGAACAGAAAGTATATAGATTCAAGTACCCCTAATAGATATTTCTAACTGCTCTATCCTTTTAGCCAAATCATGTTTACCGCAGTTTTTTAACCCATCAGTAACCATGTCAAAACTCTGTGACATGGGCAATAAATTTAACTCTGTCATCTCCACCAAATAATTGGCAGCTTCAACAAATCTACCTCCACGTCCACACATCTTTATCAGCATTGTATAAACTGGTCTATTTGGTGGATGCCCCTTCACCTTCATGTCTACAAAAAAGCTAAATGCATCATTAAACTGTCCCCTTCGACATAGAGCTTTCAGGATAGGAGCGTATAAACTGGGAAACGGTTGGTGCCCCTCCTCAATGGATCTGTGAAGAATCCTAAAAGCCTCGTCAACTCTTCCAATTTTTGACGCAACACTTATCATAATCTTATATGTCTCTGTGTCAGGACAAAATCCCAGTTGGGAAACATCATTAAAAAGATTGATGCAAAAGTCAACCCCCCCAGATCTGCACACAGCTTCCACTAAACAATTAAACGTGCCAACATCTGGCACAAACCCTTCTTTGGTCATTTTTCTCACCAATCCTTTCGCAGATTCAAGATAACCTGCATTTATCAAACCATCAATCAAAAGGTCACGGCCACGCACAGGGGGATTAAAGCCCTTATGATTCATCTCCTCCAGGAACTCCTGGGCCTCTTTCATCTTTCCCACAGAACACCATGCATTTACAAGAATCGAGTAAGTCCTCTTATCAGGAACAACACCTTTTCGGATCATTCTCCGAATCAACGCATAGGCACCTTGGAAATTTTTTATCTCACATAAAGCATAAAGCAAAGAGTTGTATATCTCAATTGTTTGAGGACAACTGAAGTTTTTTAGGCGATTGAAGAGCTCTACGGCCTGGTCAATATGGCCATTCTTTCCATACTGTTCAATGATGAAAGACACGACAGAAGGTGAGATAGGGAGGTTGAGGGTTTTCATCTGGTGGGCAACCTTCCACATGGTTTCCCAGTGGCAATTGCGAGCGAGGGTATTAAGGAGCTCTTCAAACTCAAGGGTGGTGGGATCATAGTGAGGCTGATTGGTGCGGACCCAATTAAAGAATCGGAAGGATTCAATACCAGAGTGGCAGCAGCTTCGAAGGACACGGTACACTAGCTCAGAATTGACAAAGCTAGTGATCCGCATTTTATTGAGTGTTCGCTCCATGTAGATATCTCGGCGAACTACGTTAGATATGTGGTTTATGGTAGTGAAATAATCGTCGTTGGATAAACCTCTGCCACTTCCGGAATTGTTTCCTGGGTTAGAGACAGATGCCATGGTCTTAATGTACATGAAACTGCCAGCGGCACTGGCTTTGGCTGGGATAGAAGTTTTCCGAATCAGCCAGGCAGCTGACATGGAGCTACAGGTAGAAAGAAATTTTTGACAGTTGAATGCCTTCACCAAAATTTCACCCCACCAGCAGTAGGTAACTGAACTTCAATTGCCAACAATCAGGTCGGCGCAAAATTAAAAAACCCAGTACCAATTGAAACTCCAATAGGTCGTTCTTCTACACAAAAAAGTGATAATCAATGCAAGTTCACAGAGATGAATCTACAAAGCTAAACACAGATATATGCATATATTTGGCAGATAGGCAAAATCATTCTAAATATAACAGTACTCTATTTGCGCGATTGAAGAAGAAGAAGCGGCTGCATTAGGATGATCTTTCTTGATTACAGTAAAATAGAAGCAACCAGTACGAGAAGTTTTGCCTTGATTATAAGCTAAAGCTGTCTCTTTTATTTTCTATTCCCTTCGTAGTAGAGCTTTTTCATCACATGAACAAGGGCAGCACCAGCCGTCACCATGGCTTATTCAAGAAACACAAAAACCCAGCAAAAATTCGAATCTAATGATGATTAAAGCTTCGGGCTGGAATTAAGTAAATAAATAAATTGATTAGGTGCTTTTCCCCGATACATTGTGAATTGTTTCTTCAGCAAGACAGCGACAGAACGTTTAGGGTTCATGAGAGTCCACTCAAAGCCAATTTGAGCAATGCTCACGTTAATCACTTTTATTTTGACGATGAAATTACAAAAATAAAAAATATCCATTTTGATATAGTCATTTGTAAAAATGTTTAAAATTTTTCAATGTCCATTTTTACAATTATTTGGACGAAAGTATCCTAAGTGATGTTCTCGACATTTTAAATGTCGTTTCCGATATTTGAATTAGTTTATATTTCAAAAGTACATATCTGAAATCACAATATTAAATGTTTTCAATATTTCAAACGTTGTTCTCGACATATTAAATGTCTAAAATGACATATGATTTCAGACATAATATTTTTCTATACTTTCAATAAATTCTCGACATTTCTGTGTCTAGCATTAATTGTGATTTGACATGTACAATATGAAATTATTTATTTTTTCATTAAGGCTAAAATAGAGAATTTGGTATCAAATTTGGCCATTTTTGCAAAGATTATTAAAAGTTGACATTTTTTTAATTGACACATGTAAAATTGAACATTTTTGCAAATACCCCTTATTTCATTATTAACCGGATTTTAGATTGCATTTCTAGCTTATAAGAGGACTTCAAAATTTCCAAGGTAATTGAACTTTAAAAATGTTCTCCATCCATTCACAGGTTACGATTTCATTGGCCGAATTTATTAGAGGGAAAAACTCACAACTCCGTATTAACTATGGTCAATTCAGATTTCAAGTTTAAAGCTTTAAAATTAAAAAGGTGATAAAAAAATAATTGAAAATATTTTGTTAATTAAATATATTAAGATCACAAATACGTATTTATGAATCACAACATATTTATTGATCACATATTATCAAATTAATTGATCACAAATTAAAAATTTTATAGGGCACAAATTATTTTATAGTCACAAATAAAAAATTTCATATGTTACAATTTGTTCATCAGTCACAAATCAAAAGATTAATATGTCACAAATTAACCAATGATCACAACACCCAAATAATGATCACACACTTCCTATCCACTATATCGTCGTTGTCATCACCACAGCCGTTGCCATTGTCACAGTCGCCACCATTACCACCACACCAACACCAACCTACCATCACAGCCAGCAATGCCACGACCTCATCACCACCACTTAGGGATGTCAACAAGTCGAGTTGAGCTGGCTCGCGAACTGAAATTCGAGGATCGAGCTCGACTCAAGTAAAATGATCGAGCTTTTTTTGGGCTCGAGCTGGGTGTAGCAAAAGCTCGGCAAAAAAATTAGGCTCGACCCGAGCTTTTGGCTCAGGCCTTTCTAAGTCGGACAGACTCTATTCACTACTTTATTACTTGTTCATGACCCCATTTACTTGTGGAAAATCAAACAATCAAGTTTTTTACATCATTGCCGGATACAATTGTTTTGGATAAGTTTTAGTTAATTTTAGCTCTAATTGAATTTTATTGCTTTAATTGTTAGTTTATTTCATTCGAAAAATTTTATAGTACTTTTTGCTTACTTTTTCAGGACTTTGTTTGCAAAATTCGAGACCTCGTAATCTTACTCAATTTGATCTAGAGATAGAACGCACATTCAAGTTTCGAAGAAGAAAACAACTGGTAGCACAACATAAATAGAAGAGGAACACGGGGTAGAGAGTAACTTGAATCCTATTGCCATCTGGGCAATTTTGGGGTAGTAACTCTAAAAATAGCCACAGAGGATGAGAACGCAAGGCTCATACGGTAAATATATGATTCCACATGTTGTGGAAAACCAGTCAAGTATTGTTTATCCAACCTTTAGTCAGACGAACTTTCACTTGAGGACATATGTCATAAACATATTCTGGAATGTTTTGTAATTCTTTGGGAGAGCTATTGAGAACCCAAACTTTCACTTAATAAGATTCTTGGACATATGTGCAACAATCGAGTATCCAAAAGTTTCAAGCGAGGCAATCAGACTGAGATTTTTCTATACATATTGAGAGACTCAGCCAGTGAGTGGTTAGACACTTGTTCACATCAGAGCATCACCTACATGGAAAACCAATTGAGTAAGAAGTTCCTTAACATATATTTTCCATAAAAAAGGATTGCAAAGCTGAGAAATGAGATTATCACATTCCAACAGTTGGACTCCGAATGTTATTTAAAGGATTGGGAATATTACAAAAGTCTACTCGTTCAGTGCCTACAACATGGATTACAGAAGTGGTTCCAGGTACAATACATTTACATTGGTCCGCATCCAATTAGTAGGGCTGACGTAGACATTGCGTACGATGGAAGACTTGGCATTCATTAGTACACTTTGGCCTACTAAAAAAATGAGTCGAAAGAGGTTACTAGAGTACGAAGTTGGTTATTTGATAGCAATATCAGCTCAATTGGTATCATTGGCACAAAAGGTGGAACAGATGAGTGCAACTCGTATAGTTAGACCAAAATACAAGTATTATGGAGGGAATCATGAGATTGTCAACTGCATTTGGGCAGTCCTTTTGCTCAGTTAGTAATGGATGTAAATTATTCTCAAATTTTTCAAAGATAACAACACAATCAGAGTCCTAAAAGTATTATCTAGGCTGAAAAAATCATCCAAATTTTCAGTGGAGCAACATTTAGCAGGCCCAATTGGCACCACAGCAGACTGTATCGCTAGGATTTTAGTAGACCAAAAATAAGTCTTTATTATGAGATCTTATTACTAAATTGGGGGAGATCTCTACACAACACATATAAAGAAAAGATAAGGTTTTGCAAGATTGGGAAGTTGCCATTAAGAATTTAGAAAATCAGATAAGGCAAACAGCTAAACACTCTAAAAAAGATAGCCAAGAGCATTGGCGAGCAACACTGAGACAAATGCTAAACAACAAGTAATGGCAATGAGAGTTGTGGAGAAGAAACAGATTGAGACAGTCACTACAAGCAGCGGGACTCAACTTTCAAAAATCACAGTTGAGAGATAGGTAGTATTGAATAAAAATGTACCTTCCACGGTCGAAGAACACTCGGAGAAATCAAGCAGAATAAAGAATTAGAGAAAGGAAAAGTATTACAGGATCTAAAGGTTAAGGTAATCGCTCCTACCAGAGAATATGCTCCACAAAAACCCTTCCCACAAATATTGCAAAAGAGAAAGCTGGATGAATAGTTTGCAAAATTCTTGGACATATTTAGGAAGCTCATGTCAACATTCCACTGATTAAAGCTAAATCTCAAATACCAAACTATGCAAAAAAATTTAAGAAGCTCCTATCAAAAAAAGAAACTCATAGATTTTAAGACCAATAAGTTAAATGAGAAGTGCAGTGCCATATTGCAGAACAAATTATCTCGTAAACAAAAAGATCTAGGAAGTCTCAAAATACCTTACTCAATAGGATATGATTTGAATTTTAATTGTTTATGTGACTTATGAACGAGTATAAACTTAATGCCCTTTTCTGTCTATAGGAACTTAAGGCTTGGAATAGCTGAAGGACACATCCATTTTCTTTCAATTGGCAGAGAAATTGATCAAATACCCGTGAGGAGTGGTTGAGAACATGTTATCATGATATTGCCTGTTGATTTCATTGTCTTAGATAGAGAGGAGCCATGGGATACAATATTACTTATTTGGACAGATCCTTCCAATCATCAAGCTGAGCTATTATGGACTTTGAAAGTAGCAAACTAACGTCAAAAATGGATGATAAGCAAGAGAAGTTCAAGAGCTACACTACTATCGAGAAGCCATTACATAAAGAGACTACCAAAAAGAATAAGGAAGAGTGCAAATATATTACTGAAAATGTGCAACAAGGTTCAAATCTAGAAAGCATTGGTCAAGAGGAGAATGGAAAGTTCAAAGTCTGAATGGCAAAAAGATGATGCAAGGTTGAAAATTGTAAGGAGTGCAAGGGTTCAACACACTTGTTGTAACCATCATGATCAATTCTTCCATACAGTCTAGCTAAAGATTATAAACTAAGCGCTTATTGGGAGGCAACCAACCTCTTCCTTTTATTTATTGGATTTTATTATTATTATTATTTTGCATTAGATTTAGACTTGTTTCAATTGAGTTTCGGGATCATCTTCATCATTGACTCTTAGCCTAAATAAGGAAAAGCATTCGTTGAGTTAACATGAGTTAAAATTTGCATGTAACATGAAATTGGAGTTTAAACATAAAAAGAAAAAATAAAGTTTGAAAGTAATCTACGTGACCGCATGGTTCAACACCATATGTAGTCACATGAGTACATCCAAGGATCTAAAACCCGAAATTCATTTCTCCTATACTGTCGCACCGATTTATTCTATGTCACCGCATAGTCAAATCGGTGCTGATTTTTTTTTAAATGTTACGTTTTTTACTATTTTTTATTCTTTCGATTGTTTTCTTCCTCTCTTGATAGGTACTACAGATATTGCCATCAGAATGAGCTTAGCATAGTGCAAGTTGGGATACATTGACAAATAGCCCTTTACACATTTAATATAAAAAATTGGGGAGTACTTTCTTCCTTTTCTTACCCATCTTCTTATATTCTTACTTTTACTTTATGACATTAAGGATAATGTCGATTTTTTTAAGTTTGAGGGTAAGAAAAACTTTGAATTTTTATTTTTTGTATGCTTGTGTATTTTAGTGCATTTTTTTAGTAGTGCTTTAACATACATGAGAAAATTACACAAATATTGAAAAATTTGAAGAATTTCAAAAATATTTTCTTTTGTTGCGTTGTGTGCTTGTGTGGGTTAGATAGCTTAGCGGCAATGATAATTTAATTTGAGATTTAGTATTGCTTTATGAACTGCAGATATATTACATGCTTAAATTGATTAATGCTTAGCTTTTAAGAATTTGATATTATATGAGCACTAGAATTAAGTTTTACATCATGATACATAAGTTGATTTATATGCTGGATAGGTTAATAGATTGAACATAGATGCTATATTCAAAACTATCCTAAATTAATAATCCTTAGATCGAATTTAGTATAGTTTGGGGTGATTTTGTCATTATAGGAAGATATGGATGTGAATGGAGACTTCTTCTGTGAAAAAAATTATGAGTAAATTGCCTTAAGAGTAACAGATGTGAATGGGGATTATTTGTGTGAAAAATTAATGATTCTAATTTTATTAAAAAAAATAGACGTTATATCATGAGGACTACAAAATACTTTGTTTCGGTTTCATTGAAACTTGCTCCAACTCTTTTTATGTTATGTTATTTTTTATTCTATTTTTCTAAAAATAAACAATAAGAAAATGAGACAGTAAATTAGGATATTGTAATGCTCATCCTGCCTCTTAAAATTTTTGACGAGATTGAAAATATAGAAGACCACCTATTACCATCCTTATGCCCTTGGAAAAAGTGCTCGACATCATAATTGGGGAAAATTGGACTAAGTATCAGAGGGTCAATCCACCCCTATAAGAAGGTGAAAAGTGAGACTTGCTAATTGTTGTGCTATTCAATGCTATTTTGCCTTTATGTATTATAAGTTGCATATGTCCTCACACTTAACTAGCCGCAATAAATTGAAATTGAGGTCCTAAACCTTTCAAAATAGTGTCATGGAGTTCCAAATCTTTCATTTTTACCTCAAGGTTTTAAAATTTCATTTTTATGCTCGAAATCCTATACTTTTAAATTAATATGCATTTTAGGTCCCATGTATGGCTTTCATACCAAAAAAAATTGTTAGTTGACACAATCAATCACTTGATAACCTATTTTTCACTAATTTAAAGGATAAAATATCTTTTATATTATCTTATCTAATGTGAATAAAAATGAGAAAAAAAATTAAAAAAGGAATAGAAGCTTGATTAATCAAAAAAATATATAAAAATTACATCTCTTCACTTTTACCTCGATCAAATCTTCGCCCATTGTTACGGTCATCCCGTCACCCCTGTAACCACCTCACTTCAACCTTTCAACTTGGGCTACTAGTAGTTGCACTAGAGTTTAAAGACTAGATGATATTATGAGGGTGGCAAGACACCTAAAATAATAGTTTATAGGAACGTGGAAGGAGACTTATTTACCATCCTTTTTCTAAACCGTTGAACAAATTTGGACAAGGGGCTACTAGTAGAGCAAGGCCATTTGTTTGTTGTGCCTAATAGCAGTTAGAAAAAGAAAGCATGAAAGATGAGCAGAATTATTTATTAAAATTTCCATGTTAAATTATAGTTAGTCCTAGGCTTGAAAAAAGAACTCGCATTGTTTACTTTGTTATTGTTTTCTTTTGTTTATTTTTGAAGATTCTAATTTTCTTAAAAAAGATAGGACTTTATATCACAAGGACTACAAAATACTTTGTTTTGATTCTAGCTAAACTTGCTTCAAGAGTTTTTATGTTATGTTATGTTATTTTTTATTTTATTTTTCTAAAATAAACAAATGAGAAAATGAGGTAGTAAATTAGGATATTGTAATGCTCATTTTGCCTCTTAAAATTTGCGATGAGATTGAGAACAGAGAAGACCATCTATTGCCATCCTTATTTTCTTGAAAAAAGTGCTCGACATTGTAATTGGGCCAAATAGGATTGAGTGTCAGATGGTCAATACACCCCTATAATGAAAAGTGACTTGCTAATTGTTGTGCTATTATGATATTTTGCCTTTATGTAAAATAAGTTGCATTTGTCCTTACACTTAACTGGACATTATAAATTGAAAACGGAGGTCTTGGAACTTTCATAATAGTGATGTGGAGTTCCAAATCTTTCATTTTGACCTCGTAGTCTTAAACCTTTCATTTTTATGCTCAATGTCCTAAACTTTTAAGTTAATATGCAATTCTAGGTCCCCATGTATTGTTTTCATCAAACAAAATTATTAGTAGACACATATGTCACCTGATAAATTATTTTTGACTAATTCAAAGCATAAAATGTCTGTTAATATTATCTTATCTAATATGATTTAAAAAGTTGAAAAACTTAAGAGAAGAATAGAAAGTTGATTAATCAAAAAAATATAAAAAAAAATAATTACATCTTCTCACCTCGATCAAATCTTTGGCTACTATTACGGTTATCCCGTCGCCTCTTTAACCACCTTACTCACACCTCCTCGCAACAACCACTGCTTGGAGGAGAATCCTTTTTGATAAAACCACTATGGTGAAGGTCATGATAGTTGCAGACTTTGTGGATGGAATTGGGTAAGGATAGGATATGTGAAGAAGGTGGTGCATTTTCTCTTATATTTTTATTAAGGGAATTGCACCTTGTGTCACTTTTGAAGTTGACATTTATAAAAATGTAACCTGTTAATAATTTTGACAAAAATTATTACCTTAGGACTTTTTTGAACCTCTAAAAAAGTTTAAATACCTTGAATGTCATTAATTAAAGTTGATTTGATTGGATTGAAAAATAGTACAAAAAGTGAAAAACTATCACATCAAATCCACCCCATCCCCACTTTCTAAACATGTTTCCCAATTTTGTACATCTGCATTGTTTTGTAAACTCACTTTCTAAACTTATTTCACACTACAAATTCACAGTCTAAACCTATTTTACACGAAATGGAGAAGAAGACGCACACATCCATTCGAATTTGAAGGCTTCCCATCCCATAGCAACCACTTTTCCATCTCATGACCGATAACCCACACCCAGTCAGAGTACATTTCAAATTCAATTTCTGATGGTCCGTACTCGGTCCCAACTTCAAATCAGGGTAGATATCATTTTCATTTTCCTTTTGATTTAAATAATTTGAATAAATTGTGCTTTATTTATATTATGGTTGGTCGTGATATGAAGTTGAGGGAAAAAAATTCATATATAGAGTTTCGATTTAATGAGTGACTATATTCATGTTCCTAAATTTTTTTTGAGCTTTTCAAATATTCTCTTATGTAATGTTAGAATTTTTTAGTTTATTTGATTATTTGGTTGATGGAAAACCTGTATTTGTTCATTTATATTTTCCTTTTTAATTTGGAGCTTATTGTTAAGCTAAATTCTTCTTGTATTGTGTTTTAAATATGATTTGTATCAAGTTAACTCTCACTTTTTGATTTCTAGATCAGCTTAGTTACATTTTTTTGTAAGCTTGTTTATTTATTTATACATTTTGATATTTTTTATCGGGTCATTGATTCAATTTTGAATGAATAAGGAGTTATGCTTGTTTTATGATTATGTTTTCTTGAAGACTTGATTATTTGATTTGTAAGTACAATAATTGAAATGCATATGTTGGAATCTTTTTAATTTTTTATTGATTGTGATTCATTGAATCAATTTATGGTTGGTTCATGTGTCAGTCAAATGAAATTTTTGAGTTTAATCTAAATGTAGGCAGAAATCGTGATTGATATTTCTTAAATTTGATGCAATGTAGTTCAATTTGAAGATTCAACCATATGATTCATGTTAGCATATGAAGAGATTATATTTAGTTCTTATGGAATCTATATGTCGAGATAACTATCATTCTTGGTAGTTTTGTTTTGAAATTCTCGACAGTTATGATACAATGTCAAATTTGTTTCTATTGCTCTTCTATGTGTGTTACGAGGTAAATGTATTACATATCATTTGAATTTTGGTATTTTTTGCGTTACTGGTTTTTGCAGATAGATTTCAAATTTGTTCTGACAGAAGAAGAATGTCTACTTGTGCACATAGATGCTCAATAATATGAAGTTCGTCAAGACGGTTCTTTAAAAATTCTATTTGGGTCAGAATGATCTTCTAAAATTCTTGTATCGATTTTTGACAATTTTGTCCGATAAACATCCCATTTTTACATAGAATGACAAATTATGATGCTATTGGATGAGTGCCTGAAGGTCACATCAACACTGTCTTCTAGTGAAGGAGCTGATTCGGAGGTGCCCTTAGATGCTACTGGTAGATACAATAGAAAATGAAGAAGTAGCGATGATGAAGTGACACTCGACTCGAATCCAAATATTGTCTGCTTTGAACCGAACTCTGTATACTAGAAATGGTAGGAAAAGAGGAAAAATATGAAGTAATTGGAATTTGATGAATGGAAAATATTGTTGTCCCTTTTTGAATAGTTGAAATTAGTGAAACTTTGCAGGTTATGAAACACAAGTATCTAATCTTAGTACTTTGATGATGAAAAATATTGTGCAACTTATTTTCGTATATGTGTAGTTTAGTTTATAGTTTGTGAAACTATAGTTGCTTAACTGGTTGTACAGCTTGATTGTGTAACTATTACTAATTGTGTATTATAGGGCCTGTTTGGGCCCGATTTTTCACCCAAAAAATTGATTTTTTGACCGTTATTTCACTTTTCCAGCCGTCAAATTTAATTTCTTCTCTCACAGGTGGACCCCACTTTTCTCCTAACGGTCAAAAAATCAATTCTCAAAATCACTCCCAAATGGGCTCATAATCATGATCTAGTTTAGCTATATTTAGCTAAATGCAAAAAATTACACGAGGTTAACTTTTTTAAATGTAATTGATCGTCCTACGTGATACAATGATCATCCCTGACTTAAAATGATGAAAGATTGCATGATATGGAAATCCAAAGAATTAAATTGAATAAGGTTATATTCATACATATTAATTGATTACAACTATAAATAACCAATAGCTACAAAACTTCCAATGATGGATTTTGAATATGAAGTTTTTCCATCAATCGTAAGATAAGTGCTGCTAAGGTGATATTACTTGGAACTACGATTGACGTTGTTTAGTTCTCTCGTCACTTTCATTCGCCATTTACATGCACAATTATCCTCCATTTAACATGATGAATTTCATATTATCACTCATATATGAAGTTTCATATTGCAATGATAAGCATTCGGTACAATTAATATATCATACGAATATATACCAAATAGTATCAAATCGATGAGACTAACAGTTCAAATGTCTTTCTCGACATTTACCAATTGTTGAATTCGAGATTTTAATTGTTGATCTTTACTTTATAGTCTAGTTCAATAGTTGAACTGTTAGTATTTACGCTTAGCACTTGGCAAGTACCATTTAATGGGTGTGATTGTAATACATTCTTCATAGCATTAAGTGTGATCATTAATGCTCAACTACCAAATGATAAACTCTTTTCAAAGAATTTATACAATGCTTTATTAATTAGGAAATCCTCCACAAAATTTAATGAAGGATATTGCTATCTTTATTTAAAAAAAGTTTACAAAACCAATCCAAATAAATGAATGAATAATAATTTGTTTATGAATATGAACATGTTGTATTTGAGAATTTAAAACTAATAAGTTATAAGATAAAAACATTAAGCCCACAAGTCAAACATAAAATCATGACATTAATTAGCACTTAAGTACATCCATTAATGAGCGATAAATGCACCGAAAAATTTATCTACGAGGGTAAATTTGACAATTTACACCCAACACGACATTTTTTTGGACTTTTTTAAAAAAGTGACAAATTTTGTTGCAATTGATAATATAGGGATATCTATGCAAAAATTCCATTTTTATTTATCATTTTTATATTATTTTCTTAATTTTCCGTTCTCTTTTTTAGCTCATGTTTAATTTGGATAAACATTATTTTTTTAGTAAATTTTGATAAAAGTTTGGTGAAATATGTGGTTGAAAATTTTATAAAAAATTTTGAATTTCATAAAATGTAAGGTTGGGCATGGTCAAGTTTGGTTCTAACGATAATCAAATTGGACTCAAAATTTTTGCGTATTTAGTAAGTGGAACAGTTGTGTCCAAATTTAATTATGGAATCATTCAGATTCGATTCCATTCAGTAGGAGGTGGGCGTTGGGTGGGTCGGTTAAGGTATTTCAATACCTAGAACCACCCATTATATTTTGGGTATTTTGTAAATAGATCCATTCAGTTCCACGTAATTATTGGATCCAAACCGAAACCCGAACCATTGGTTTCGCTTTGGGTTCGGGTTTACCCATAACATTTTTTTGAATACATATTTAGTAAATCCAACCATGTAATTAGATGAATTACCGCAAACTAGCCATCATGTCATAGATTTAATAATTGACATTAATGAACTAATTGTCCAAGACGTAAATAGAGCCTAAACATATTAAATATTGCACAAAAGATTAATAAGATTAACCTTAAAAGAGCATTAAAAACTAGTTAGAATTTAAAAGAACTTTAGTAAGAGTATATGATCAACATTAAACATAGCCTTAAAACTTAAAAGAGCATTAATAAGACCATATTATTATAATAATAATAATCAGAAGTTCAAAAATTTTTAAAACCAACATTAGAAGTTAAACAACTGAAAAATGTCATCAAAAGAGCCATAAAATGGTTAACCACAAACTCGAGATGATGAATATTCTCAATAGATTTTGAGTCGCCTACATTAATCTATGTGAGTTGCATCGCACCAACCATTTATATATCTATTGCATGAGTTGTAGCATTAACAAAATCTACAAGACATAACTAAAAGATATTAACCATTACAAGTTTAACAAAATTAGAACTTATTAGATTAACAAATGCAACATAAGAATATAGAAAAACAATGTTTACTCACTCGTCTCAATTTTCTCATAAAACTCCTTCTCTTCAATACAAATTCCATCTTGGGGTAGTCTCAAAAGTCCAGATTCTTCACGTAACCAATTTTGTGTGCAAATTAACGCCTCAATTGTTTTAGGAGTTTAAGAACTCCTAAATGAATCAAGAACCAGTTCGCTCGTGCTAAATGTTGACTCAGAAGCAATCGTAGAGAGGGAAATGGCAAGCACATCCCTCGCTATCTCAGATAAAGTACTAATACAAAATATCAAATTTTGCATTTGTGGGGTCTTAAGTATTCTCTCCCAACCATTTTTGAATCTAATCTTTTTCAGCTAAATCCACATTGCTAATTTTCAATTTTTTTGGTACCCTATGTCAACTTAATTAAATGGACTCATATCATCTCCATCTTCATCATCATTTGAACCATCAACTGAAGTTACTCAGTTATTAGAATTATTACCACCAATTCCACTATCAATACCGTGTTGTCCATTGTATTCATTGTATAAAGCAGACAACATTTTCATTACTTCACTCTTCCACCTTCTTGTCATCATACAAGATACTTGTACAATATGCAACATATTCAAATTTGTACCTAGGATCAAGTATAATTGCTAAAAGTAAAAGCTTGTTTATTTTCTCAACTGTACCCCAATACTTATCAAACTTGACCTTCATATGGCAAGCTATACTTCTTAGTAAATGATCATTTTTATTACTCAGTGTTGCAAACTTCTTTGAAGTAAAGACTAAAGTAACATGTAGTAATGAACTAAACTTCAAAGTGACTTCATGAAAAATTCTTAAAAATTTGGCAAATTTTCTTGCCTTATCCCAATCATCATTAGTAGGTGGTCCTTCTCTTTCATGTCCATTTTCACGCTTGTTAAAATATTCATAATAAAATCCATCCTTTTCCTCCATATGTTCAAATGCTTTCTGAAAATTCAATGCACTATCCAACATTAAAAATTTTGAATTTCATCTAGTATGTACATCTAGAACAGCAAGCTTTTTGCAACCAATCTTCCCATTCTTAACACAAGCTTTAAACTTTATATGCCTAGAAGGAGATGATCGAAAATATTTTATAGTATTTCGAATACTTGCTATGGAGTGATTAAACTCCTTCAACCCATTATTAACAATCAAATTAATGATATGCGCCGAACACCTAACATGCAAATAAGCATCACCCAAAATTATGCAATCGGCTCTCCAATTCTTCAACTAGTTTTTCACATAAATGATTGTCGTATCATTTTGATTTGCATTGTCAATAGTAATAGTCAACACGTGCTCTATCCCCCAATCAAGCACACTATTTTCAACAAGTTTTCCTATGTCTCCCCCCCTTATGATTTGGAACAACGGAAAAACTCAAAATCCTCTTATATAATTTCCAAGTTCTATCAATAAAGTGTGTCATGATTACTATTTAATTGATATTTTGAATTGATGTACAACAATCAGTGGCAAGAGCAACCCTTTGCCTATTCTGAATAAGTTTATTCTTCAATGATTCATTTGTTTCATTGTAAAGATAGAGCACATCCTTAGCAATTGTTCTTCGAAAAGGAATATCAAACTTAGGATTGAGTTTTGCACAAACTCTTTAAAAATCCATACCCTCCACAAAGGAAAAAAAACAATTCATCAATTATAATCATTTTAACTAGATATCTTCTACATTCTTCTTTATTATAAATGATGCTATAAGATTAAACATGCTACCATTACCATTACTACCATCATTTCTCTGTGGTGTTAAGATCTTTTGTTGGTCGCCAAACTGAGTAGCCTTATATGCATGACAACTATCCAAATGCTTCCACATACTGGAAGTTTCACCTTTTGAATTACTTTGAAGGACTTCCCCACAGTAATTGTATTTTGATGTTTTCCATTACTTACCTTAGTAAATCTCAACCAAATTGCTGACCTTGTCTTCGTTTTCTTTTTAGTTCTAGGTGTCTCATCATACATCTACAAAAAATAAATTATTTTGTTATAACCTTTACCAAATGTAATTTGAAAAGGAAAAAAATAATAAAGGCACACCACAAATTTTGCTATTGAATAGAAAACAATAATAAAGGCACACCACAAGTAATAGTACTTGTTGCACCAGAACCCAAAGTCAATTATTTATCTCTACATTCCCACCGTGAACTTATTCAGAGAACATTGAATGAATAACTTAATTCATTAATATATTTTTGTTATATATTATAGATCAAATATAAAAACACATAGCTATAAAACAATTTAGAATTTAAGTTTTAAAAGGAAAGGCATCTTATCTGAAAACAATAAATTAGAGTATTTTTTCAGTGAGAATCTTTGATGCAACACACTAATTTGCAGCATCAATGCAGTGAATCCCATACCAATTCACATATTTATTTCAATTAACTTTGAAATTCATCATCTTGCCATAAGGCTCTATCCTCAAATAAAGATTCGAAGGTAACATGATAAGGAAGAGTAAGTATGTATTGCAGGAGTTACAAAAATTACCCGTGATGTTGGTGTAAGAGACGAATTCATTGTTTGACGGAAGAAAATGCAAAAATGGAATTGGGAAAGGAGGCAGCCGCCATGGGATTCTAATTCTTTACAGGTTAGGAATGGGCAAATTGTTTTTGGACAAGATTTATATATTTGGACTTAGTAACTAAAATGGGCCAAAAGATTTGGATTTAATATTTTCTTTAAGTTGAATTATGCAGTCCATTTAGTTTTTAAGTTATAAATATTAAATTTTGTAATTTTTTTTATGCAATCTATTAATTATTAAAAAAAAATGACGTAGAAGTCAATTCCATCTGGTTATCCATGATTCCAATTCAAGAACCAAAAACCTACCCAAACCTACTCGGTTCTCGGTTCTCGGTTTTCGATTTTGATTCTTATTTTTTTTTTTTTGAGAACCAAACTGGAACCTCCGATTTCAATTCGGTTTCTGTTTGTGAGATTCAATTCCAATCAAAATGCCCACACTACCATTCGGTTCGGTTGGGTTCTGTTCGATTCCCAAGTTTTGTATTATATTTAATTTTTTAATATTTATAAATCTACATTAATTCAACGAATGATATATTTAATTTTAATTCTTACAAAAAAAGTAATCCAATTTTATGTGTCTTTAGTGTTTCTCTTTACTGAGTTTTTTTTATAGATTTGATTGTTAAAATCATTGGAAGAGGAAGATAATGAGTTCACAATAATTAAGAGAGACACCATCGAGCTTCAATTCGAATTTTCCAAAATGGTATAAATGACACTACAATAGAATAACAGATTTGGATAAAATTTAGCTCAATTTGATTAAATTAGGTTTGGACTGAAGATTAGAAATTGAAAAATCATATTTTTGGGTTTGAGCTAAATTAACTAGTTATCAAATTTATTTAGACAAAAATAATTTGGTTTATTTAAAATAAATAAATTAAAAAAATCAAGGAGATTCGATTCTTATTCGGTTCTTGATCTAGAACTGAGAATCGAATCAAACCCGTTGATTCTTGATTCAGATATCCATTCCGATATTTAATTTAAGAAGAATCGTTCCATTCGATTTAATTCTGTAACAGAGTTTTGCCCAACTCTAATAAAATATATGGTTGAAAAGTAAATTTAAAAAAAATTAAAAAGGGGACAAATAAGGTTTTTCATTTTAAACAAGATAATATTAAAAGGTATTTTTATCCTCACGTAAATTGCGAGTGACCGTGGGTCAATTGTCAATTCTTCAGACAAAATCATTTATGAGATCTAGAAGTGCGTGTCTATTACCTTAAATAAAGATCTGAACTTCGGGTGCAAAAATGTAAAGTTTAAAACCTCATGACACTTTTAAAAAATATTTGGGACCTCTATTGCAATTTGTTCTTAAATAAAGTCGTGTGAACGTAAATTTTATTGATAAAGGAAAAGGTTGGAACGTGAGGAGCGAGAGTTCACCGTGAATAATTGCAATTTGCATAAACAAAAATCATTGTCGGAGAGAAACAAAAGTAAGGCTGGCGTCTGCCGGAGAATGAGACCAAAATCTAGAGGCAGAGGAGATATTGAAGAAGATGGGCAATTGTGGCACTAGGGAGGAATCTGCTGTTATTTCCACTGCTCACCATCAAGGTGTTCTGTTCTTCCCCTTTTCTATTTTCCCATTTTCTTCAATCACCAGATCTAGGGTTTTGCTTATTTCTTCCCATGCCAATTTTATGTTTCTAATTAATTATTATTCCTACTCTAGAGTTTCTCAAATTAGGCTTTTGCAATTTATTTCACAAAATCTTATTTTACATGGGAAGGAGATTGTAGTTAGTATTATTATTATTATTATTATTATTTTTTTCACAATGATTCGTGTTTACTGCGGTGTTAATAGATTCTTTTACTTACATTACCCAATAATGCACAGTACACGCGTACATACTAATTCTAGATTCGAAAAAACAATGAGCAGTTCAGCAGCAGCTCCAAGTCTTGTCGGTATCCAGTAGGAATCCGGGTGCCGAAAAGAAGCACAATCGCTCCGAATCAGATCTGAGCGATCTTTCAACTCCCCGCAACTTTGAGGACTTCCGCGAGAATGCCCTGCTCTATACCCATGTTATTGCCTTCACCTTGTTTGAGCTCGAGACCATAACCAAGAGCTTCCGTTCTGACTACATTCTTGGTGAGGGTGGCTTTGGAACCGTCTACAAAGGTTACATAGATGAGAATGTTAGGGTTGGCCTCAAATCTCTCCCTGTTGCTGTTAAGGTCCTTAACAAGGAAGGCCTTCAAGGACACCGTGAATGGCTCGTGAGTTCTTTCCTTCCAACTTTCATGTCTTTTCAAGCCTCTTGTTCTTGCAACATACTGCGTTTGTATTTGATGTGGTTAATGGGATTTCTTTTAGTTTTTGGTTTTCCTCTTGAAATTACTTTTAAGATACTTGCTGGTCAATATATTATTTTATTGTCCCAGACGGAGGTCAACTTCCTTGGGCAGCTCAGGCATTCTAATCTGGTGAAATTGATTGGATATTGTTGTGAGGACGACCACCGGTTACTTGTTTATGAATTCATGTTCCGGGGAAGCCTTGAAAATCACCTCTTCCGAAGTATGTTCCATCTTCCTTCACATTTTTCTTGACCTGCTAGTTTGATGCTTGTGCTTCCGCTAGTTTTTCCACCTATAATTATTTTCATCTAAATACTATATATCATTGATGTTGAAGCGATAGTCATTGTGATTTGTTACTCAGCAATAGCAATGAAATATATGTTGGTTTAGAATCTAATGCTCAACAAACCTTTAAATGGAGTTGTTTTGTTCATTTATTAGTTTCCCTTCTCATATGTAGATATGCGTACTAGATTTGTCTTTCTTTAAGACCTCTCTCAGCATTTTTAGCATAATGCACAGTTGACACGCCTTATGGCCTCTTCGTTGAATATTATTGGATGGTCCCATGTAAGCAAATTACAAATGAAGTCATCATCCTTCAATTATATTAGCGACTTTGATTTAAATGAAACATAAAAAATTATTGCGAAGCAATGAATTGATATTTGGTGCAGTGTAATGGGTAATAATTATTAAATATTTAATCAAACAAGTTTTGTAAATGGTCAATGCATTTATTACAAGAAAAAAAATATTAAAACTTGGGTGCTTGAACATGTACATTTGAGTGAAAATAACTTGGGTTCAAAAGAAATTATGGGGGAAGTCCCCAAAGATGAGAGTTAATTTACTCCCCTTAGTGTTGGGGGTGTAGGGAAAGGTACAAAGGTCCGCCATTGACTTTATTAAACTAATGATCTCTGTAGGACAGATACTCTAACTACGATAGCGTGTCCGTGTCTGACACGTGCCGACACTGACACTTCATACACTCTACAATAATCATTTTTCTTTCTTACTATAGCTATTATATATTTTTAGCTCAAAGTTATTAGTAAATAACAAATAAGTACTCATATTTAAAAGATTTCAACAAGAAAAATCAATAATAAATATAAAGCTAAATTTAAACTACATAAATGAAGAATTTTAAAGAATTTAATGAATGTGTCGGTGATGTGTCGTGTCGGTACTTTTTTTGAAAAATCATGAGTCGACGTATCCGACACGTATTGTGTCGGACACACGTGTCCATGTCAGTGCATCATAACCAATGATACTTGGCTTAATCCAAGCTGGCTTCCTGAATGTGGAACTTATTATTGGACGATATGACCATCAATATTGCAATTTGTAACTTACAATCAGAGAGGGGTTAAAAAGAGTGTTGAGGCTAACCTCATATACAAATAGTATGATTGTGATAGGAACTTGGGACAATTCTCACTTCACCGAATATTATCTATAATTATTGATGGACTTAAACAAAACTTTAATATTTCATTGATGAACTTTTGATTACAAGGAAAGAAATCTGCTAACAGATTGGAAAAGCTAAGTAACAGAAAAAAGAAATAACAAGGATAGGGACGTTCGAGAGGTCCACTTCTCTCCCAAGACTACCAAAATTATGCCTCCTCAATTGGAACTAACTCCCTTTATCTATAGGTTGCTCTGCTTCGAGGTCATTCCCTCAACAGACTACGTAACTTGCATGTGGTCTTCTTTTTTCCTGTATTTCCTTCCTGCCCCTGCCCTTTTGTTGCGCCTTTGGTGGGTGATTTGGACTGTGGGCCTATCAGATTGTTTATAAAATTATGGAGAAAAATCCTTATGCTTGATATGTCGGACTTGTAAATTACATGTAAATGGAAGAATTATGTGGTTGAGACTGCTAGTGAGTTTGCTCCTTTTAGAGATCACAACATTTTCTCTTCGCTACTATGATCATTTAGAACTCTCCTTTTGCAGTCATTAATGATAATTGGCATTTGCATATATTTTTTGCCGCTTACTGATGAATAGTATACTTGGGGAGAATCTAAATATCTAAGCTGCTTATGCAACAATTTCAGAAAGCCATATTTATTTCATAGTTAGTGCTTAGTTAACTAAAATTAATCTGGAAATTCCTGAGGCATCCAGAGGCAACTGTTCCACTATCTTGGTCAACAAGGATGATGATTGCTCTTGGGGCGGCTAAAGGGCTTGCTTTCCTTCATAATGCTGAGAGACCTGTTATCTATAGGGATTTCAAGACCTCAAATATTCTATTAGACTCGGTAAGTGGTTTTATTTGGACTTTTCATAATCTCTTTCTCTCTACACATCCACACACTAAATTGCCCCATGATTTTTGCATTGACTCGTGTGCATGAATATAAAGAAGCAAGTGAATTAGCTAAAATCAAGTTAGTGTTTGAAACAATCATACCGTGGCTTTGATTCATTCCATTTTCTCTATTGTTTGTAGGGTTGTACTACCAAACCTTTTGATTTTTGGGTTTCCAAAATTGTTCATGTGTTGCAGGATTATACGGCCAAACTTTCTGACTTTGGACTCGCTAAAGCAGGGCCCCAAGGTGATGAGACTCATGTATCAACTCGAGTTATGGGTACTTATGGTTATGCAGCTCCTGAATATGTCATGACTGGTATGACTTTTAATTCTTTATATATATTATATTGGTCCAAAATCTATGTTCTTTTATCTCACAATTGATTGAGAAAGAATCGAGATATATTTCATGTTAGAAATGCCTGCTTATCTCAATGCTGAGAGTTAGAGAACTTGAATTATTAACTTATATTGAGGCATAAACTTTATGGGGTAGTACAATCCCACTCCTTTCCCTTCTCTGCTTATTAAAAATAATTGACTTTGATCTTACCATCAAAAGGAGCACGCATAACAAAAGGATTGACTAGAATCTAATATTGGATTGTTTGATAGTAGTAGTACTCTTGGTTGGGATTAAGGGCCACAGGTTTTGCATCCATCGTCCGTTGCCAACACACTTGTTCCATAGCCTCTCTATATGAGGAAGGAACGAAAATCGAGTTCAGAGTAGCAGGCATATAGAGCTATAGGAGGGAAAACCATACCTATCTGGTGGTCAAGGAACACGAGAAGTGCAACGAAGAGTGATAGGAGACGGAAGATTATTCGGTGAAGAATCTGATGTTGTAGGTGGAGGATCAGGAAAGCTTGTAGGGATCGTCGTCTAAGAAGGAAGCTCGAGAGCAGTGATCGGAGCAGCATGTCTGCGAGTATAAATAAGATACGACTTGTACCGAGAGGATTCTATAGGAAAATCATGCAAGATAGAGAACGGAGGATAAATAACAATTTTTGAAGTGAAGAAAGAGTTTTTTTCAAAGAAAACAACATTAAGAGTATCTTAATTCGTCGTGTCTTGGGATCATAACAGACATACCTTTTTTGAGTCCCACCATATCCTAGAAAGGCACACTTAATAGATTGCGGTGCGAGTTTTGTCCTTTCATGTGGTTATAAGTAAACAAAGGACACATCCAATGGGTCAGAGATGAGATTATGTGGAATGATGATCAAAGAGTTCATAAAACGGAGAAACATGATTAAGAGTGGGAGAAGGCAATTGATTTATAAGATACAAAGCGATGTAGACAAGGCTTCACACCAGAAATGGGAAGGAATAGAAGACTCAAGTAGAAAAGTTCTAACTGCCACCCTATTTTGTTAAGGGGTAGAAGGAAAAGATCTCTGAGAAATAATACCATTGGTCAGTAAGAAAGATTGAAATGCATTGGATATATATTCACTTCCCAAGTCAGATCTTAAGATCTTGATTGAGGAAAATTGATTTTCAATGAGAGCAAGAAAAGCTTGAAAGATAGAGAAAACCTCGCTCTTTCCATGGAGAAAATAAACCCATGTGAAGCTCCTTTAATGATCGATAAATATAACAAAGTATTACTTACCAAAAACAAATATAACAAAGTATTTATAATGAGGATAAGATATGATAGGTGCAGGATCCCATATATCACTATGAACAATATCGAAAATATGCAAAGCATGATGACCATAAGATGGGAAGGGTAAAATCTTACTTATAGCAAGCTTACGTGAAGCATAATTAAGAGAAATAGACGAAATCGAAGCAGAATTCTTATTGCCAAGCAAACCATAGTTTAATAAGTGTTGTAACATATTAGAATTGGGATGATCCAATTTCTTATGCCAATGTAAAATGTCAAAAGTAGCTGAATTACAAACAGTAGGAAAAGATGAAATAGGCTTTAGTAAAATAGGAAAGAGACGTCCTTCCTTAGGACCCTTCACAATTGTCCTCTCGAGCACTTGATCCTACACATGACAACCAAAAGAAAAGGCATGTGCAATTGTTATCAACAAGTTAACCAGCGGAAACAAGATTAGTTGATGAACTAGGAGAGACCAAAATATTAGGTAGATTTGGTGATATATCACCTACGATTGAGATAGGAAGAGTGTTACTATCGATAGTGTGTATATTTTGATCCAGTGCCATGGTCTAAGGTTACTCAGCAATAAAGGATTATGAGTCATATGATTAGAAGCATCCGAGTCTAATAACCAAGAAAAAGATGCAGTTGATGGAATACCTGAGGCACCTAAGGCCGATAAAGCAGAAATGACCATTTGTTGGATCATCTCAAGAGTGGTGGAGTTTTGGACAGGACTGGGAGAGTCTGGAAGTTGAGCAGGATCAGATGGCGGTGCACAATTGGAGGCGAAAGTGGCAGCAGCAACATAACTTGTTCCAATCTTGCGTAGAGGGCAAGTAGGACACTCCTTGATGACACGTTCAACCTTCTTGCAATAATTGCAAACTTTTCTAGGACACTAAAGAGTCATGTGACAAAACCCCTTACAGTTGTAAGACTGCACATTGGACATATCTCGAGGTTTGAATGTTCCTTTAGCCACATAGGCAACAAAAACAAGTGCTACTTGATTCTGCTGCACAAAGAGGTATAGGTGGTAAGACGCTACTCCTCCCTCAGTAATTCACCCAAACAGTCATCCAATGTTGGAATAGATTCTCGATTCATAAGATTGGACCTAATGTGTTCAAATTCAGCTTGCAATTTCATGAGAAATTGATCCCTCTCGGTGATTTCATGCACTTCTTGGACAGCTTCCAAACTGTCAGGTGATACTGAAGCATGGATAATATTTGTGTGCTCAGTTTAAAGGTTAGAAAAACTAGAATAATATTTTTCAATGAGCGAGAGTCCTGAGAGAAATTTGCCAATTCAAACTCCAATTGATATTGTCGAGCATTGTTGCTTGAGTATAAATTTTATTCAAGTAGTCCCACATGGCACGAGCTGACTTGTAAGGCCTGAAATTAAAGACAATTTAAGCAATAACTAATCCGATGATTTAAGTCATAATCCTAAAATCCTTGGTTTTTCAGGCAAGGTACTTTTCCCAGTCATTCTCTTGATTAGAAGGTGGGAGACTTCCATCAATATATCCCCACAGATCGTCTTTACCTTCAACCAATAACTAAAAGTGAAAAGCCTATGAAGAGTAGTTCTTCCTAGTAAAGTGAATGCAAATAGACTCCTGCTCGGTTAACATGATGAAATCGTGAACAGCTCGGCAAAAAAAAAAAAAAAAAAAAAAAGGAGAGATAATTTTGTCCAATCAGCATAACAAATATCCAAGCCCAACAATGCTAATAGCCCAACACAATTAAAAAAGAAAAAAAAAAAAAAAAAAAAAGGAGAGATAATTTTGTCCAATCAGCATAACAAATATCCAAGCCCAACAATGCTAATAGCCCAACACAATTAAAAAAGAAAAAAAAAAAAAAAAAAAAAAAAAAAAAACTCCATTATAGATTCAACTCCGATCAGCCCAATAGAAGCCAATTCATATTGAGCTAAAAATGTCGACGATGGGGAAGGAAGATACTGCTTCGACCAAGACCTGAATCTAGACTAGCCAGAAAATGGAAGAACTCACTGGCGCTGGAGTAAACTATGAAGCCCAGAAAACTCAACCCCTAAAAATGACACGTAGAAACCTCCTTCATGTACGAGATGCGTCTTGAATTGAGCAGAGAATGAACGCAGATGATACTTGAGATGCGAGCTCTGACCATCAATTACTATGAACAGAGAGGCAATTGCAGCCTGCCAGATGACCACCTGAGGCGCCGACCTTCGATTACAATGAACAGAGGGCCAACTCCGCAAATCACATGCATGAGTACGTAATTTTTGGGCTCTGATACCATGTCAAGTTTTTGTTTGATAGTGTTCTTGTGTGTATTGCCTTAATTTATAAGGTATTACAAAGCTATGCATGAAAAGTAATTAGAATTCAGTCCCAGATTCTATGCTATGTGATTAGGCGTTGAATCATCAATTTCATTACCTATTATACCTCTCTTTAAAATTAGTTGGGTTGAATCTTTTACCCATATCCATGTTTATGGTCACTAAGGAGGTTAATACATGATATTTAAGTACACTAATATAATGGAACATGTGAGGAGTTTGCAGTTGAGAGCTTTTGAAGTTTTATTATAAATATGGTCAGAGAGTCAGATTTGTGCTTATTAGGAATTAAATTCCAAAGCCATTTGTTAAGTGTCAATTTCTATAACAAGTTCTTCAATATTTCAATCATACTTCACTTTGGAAGCCTGGCTAGCTCTCAGTCTATTAACGGTCTTCTATGCCATAAAATGAAAAGTATAGTTCTTAAAGTGTACAGCGGGATTTCAT
This sequence comes from Olea europaea var. sylvestris, assembly GCF_002742605.1. Lineage (NCBI taxonomy): Eukaryota > Viridiplantae > Streptophyta > Magnoliopsida > Lamiales > Oleaceae > Olea > Olea europaea. The sequence goes on along the minus strand of NW_019241194.1, from coordinate 174,723 downwards.
CTTTATTAATTGCAGGTTCTACCCAATGTCTTGTTAACTTGGTATTCCCATAATCATTTCACGACTCTCAACAATTGCTGTTTGACTTAACTATTTACAGTTAAGGGTCAATTGTATTCCGGACTCAAAAATATGCTATTTCTTTTGAAAATATGGTACTATGATGTGAGCGCAGAGAATTGATGCATATGTTGGTTTTAAAGTTTATTTCCTGTTTGCAAGATAACTATTTATGCATTATGGCACACTCATACATATATAATACATGTCAATTAACTAATTAAGCAATCAGAGTTGTTGGCAGGCAAACCTATTACAGAACAATTTCACTGCCCAATAACCAATATTCTCCTGAGGTTAATTATGGATCGCTATTTAATTTTATCATTAATTCAAATTGTCTTTTTGGATGTTATATTTTCACGTTGATTTCATTTCTGGTATGTCCTATTCCAAATATTGTGGATCCTGAGAATCATTGATTGTTGTCCCTCTGTTCTCTCGCTTATTTGAATTATGTTGGCTTGACATGGGCAGGGCACCTTACTGCCAGAAGTGATGTTTACAGTTTTGGGGTTGTACTTTTGGAGCTGTTGACAGGAAGGAAATCCGTGGACAAAACAAGGCCAAGCAAGGAGCAAAGTTTAGTAGATTGGGCCAGGCCGAAGTTAAATGACAAGAGAAAAATGCTTCAAATAATAGACCCCAGATTAGAGAATCAGTACTCAGTAAGGGCAGCACAGAAAGCTTGCAGCTTGGCATATTATTGTCTGAACCAAAACCCAAAAGCTAGACCTTTAATGAGCGACGTAGTTGAGACTTTGGAGCCTTTACAGGGCAGTAGTGGAGTGTATGAAGTCTCATCGTCGTCATCATCATTAACACCGACTCTTATCTGTGGTGGGAGTCCTTTTGTGTCTGGAAGGATTCCAGATTACAGGATGCATCACAGATTTGGTGGGACTGTTGGCAGTGCTGTTGGTTGCCGTACTTCCAACCAAAATTGTTCCCCTGGTGGCTCTGCCGCATGCCGGGTTAGATGAGAGAAGAAGCTTTGGTTAGTACATTGATTTACTTCTTATTTCTACTCAATGTATATTGTAATGGTGATTGCGAGTGAGCTTGTTCATCATTGATGTGCCAATAATACTTTTCCTTGGTGATCATTGTAATTACGAGTACCATTTCAGAGAGCTGTTACAGACAGTTGTATGAGCTTCTTTTACAAGATTTCTTCATTTGCACTTGTGGAACCTTTCCTTCCATCGTTTGATTACTAAACCCTTGCATATGAAGACACGTCATGTTTATTTCATCTACCTTCATTCTCCCTCACAGTGACAGCAGGTGTATATCTCCTTGTTTTGAGTTTGGGAGTTTCCCCGGTGAGCTGGCAGTCTGTCTGTGTCATATTTTACAGCCGTGCTATTGAAACAGGGCCACATGAGAAGAATTATTCCATATTTTAACGAACTTTCTGGAGTTTGCGCGACTTGAAATTGTAACACTTGCTTTGTCTAGCTCTAGTTGCGTCTTACTCTACTGTTATATATTAACTTCTCAACTACTATTACCACTAGCCTGATACTATATACTATTTCCATATTCTTGGTACGAATTCCTGATTATGAATTGCAAGCACCTCAATTATTCAAGATATCGATGACCTATCTCAAACACACTTGAGAATGATGAAGACGGATCCTATCTACAGAACTTATTCAGAAAGGGGGAGTTGAAGCTATACATATCAAAAATTCATGTTGGTTGATGTAACTTTCTGGCTAAACATTCAACTCAGCGAAATCAAGATATTTGAGGGTGACCTCCCTCCACTATACTTGGCTATACAAACAGAATTGAGAATGACGAAAAAGAAGAAAATTTGAGGTTCTTGAGTCCAAATATCAGTGGTACATAAAAGAGTGAACAAGACTATTCTGCTTTTAAGCACGGATATTTTTGTACCTTGGCTTGTTATAGCTTTCGTAGTAATCCTTGATTGAGTTCACCCCAAGTTCTATGTTATTGATCAGTTCACTCGAAACTATTATATTTGTGTGTCACTAAGGAGTTGAGTGATTAAGATGAAGGTATGTCTAAACAGTTTAAATTTGCATAAGATGTTGATAAGTGCATTTTGTACACTTATTTGGACTTAAAAATATAGACATTTAATAATTCTGTTGAACAATTATAGTCTAATTTATTGTATATTTTATTTATTAGGTGAAACTTGATAAATGAAAATGAAATTGAAAGAAAGAAGCAAAAATTGGCAAAAAAATTAAGATCCAAGGTTGGCAAACTAAAGTGTAAATACTCAAAAGTTGTGTTGGACCTCACGATGAAAATTTTAGAGTTCTAGGGGTCAATTGGATGCAATTAGAAGTCAAAAGAGTGAACTATGGCCAAAATATTTTCACAAATCAAGCAAAGTTGTAGTTCTTTGAGTTAGCTTACCAAAGCATTTTGAATCATCTCAATCAGATATCAGGAGAATAAATTATGATGAAAATACTGAAAACTATGCATGTGCAATCGAAGTTGGCGGTGGCGCCTAGGCGCCACATTATTGATCTTTTTTCAAAAATCTGCACCTAGGGGCCCAGTTGCAATGCCTGGGCGTCGCGTAGCATACAATTTGGATTTTCAAGTTAAATTCATCTTTTTAAAAGTCCAGTTCAACTAAAACTCTTTCCTAGTTAAAAGAAGACATAAATACAGCTCTAATGAACACAATTTGGGAGAAAGAAAATCACATAATCATCAAGATCAAAGAGCAAAAGCTTGGGTTTGAAGATTTTTGAGGTTGAAGAAGATTTCTTTTCATGATCAAGATTTCAAAACCCAATAATGAATTTTATACTTTTTGAGTAGCTAAATTCATAGCTAGAGTGAACAATGTAATATATGTGTGACCCTTTATTTCTTTTATTCAAGATTATTATTATTATTATTTTTTAATTTTACATGTATTGATTTTGCTATGAGTTTAATGCATTAAATTACTTGATCACTAATTTGATGATTTTTTGAATCTTTTACGAATTGAGAGGTGAGTCTAGGATTTATACCATATATTAATATTCGTAAATTAGTATAATGTGTAGAAATACTTATACTGATTACTAAGGTCTTAGATGAATTCTTAGAACTAAAATTTCGTTTAACTAAAGATGATTCGCATAGAGATATGTGATTAAATTAGTTAAAAAAGTTCATTGAGAATTCGAGAAGGGTAAATTGAGTACTTTAAAAGAATTCAATCGAACATTACAATTGTAATGAATCTTGATTGGCAAATTAGAGGGGATCCATAGGTAAAATTGTAAGTCCTAGCATTCATATTTATACTTTTATAACCCAAATTCGATAAGTTGTGCATGTAAAATAATTTAGACACGAACCACGAAACTATTTTATTTGTTTTCAATCAAGTTCAAATTAGGAATAATTGAATCAATTATTAAATAGTAATCCTCATGGGAATGATACTTAGACTCTTAGATTCATTTTATTACTTGTTATGATCCGTACACTTGTGAGATATAAAATCGACAACAAGTTTTTATGGTGTCAAATGAAATATAAATACTTAATACGCTGCCATGTTTTTAACTTGTTTTTGTTCTTTCACCTCCTCCAGGTCAACTAAAGAAAAGTACAAATGTGCCCCCAGGGCACATCTCCAAGTGGTAAAAGGGGAGAGTGGAGAAATCCAGTTTTGCTTGAGGCTGCCGCGTCAAGGGTTCGAATCCTGAAATATGGATTTGGCTCTTGGGTAAGTGCAAGTGTACAAGCAGCATTCCACCCTCTACCCTTGGAGGCATAACCTGCGATTTACCTCCCTCACGATATTCCAGGGCAGGGGCGGTAGGGGACCCTTAAGGTTGGGGTTCAACCTTTTTTTTTTTTAAAGAAAAGTACAAATGCAGAAAATTTTATATTAAGAACCAATCACAAGGAAAGAGGTATGCATAAATTGCGGGAACAAAATATATACTTTTGGAGACGAGGAAATTTATTTTTATTTTATTTATTTAGTTGAAGAAATCTTATCCAATCATATGTCATCATATCATCTGTATATAAATTATTATATAACTCCATTATATATGAGTGACATTATTTATATTGAGTTAACTGAAAGCCCCACAAATTCACATTTCTCTCTTTGTAGAGATTTAGGGGGTGTGTGTCCATTGATTTTAAGTATAGCATACCATATTCTAAAAGTCATGGCAATGGTGCGAGCTGGCTCAATAACCTGCAATTTGTAGGTGGCAAAAGGAGCCCACAGTTTTTATTTTACTATTTTCAAATATATGGAAACTTTCATTAAAAAAGGAAGCCATTGGGGCCAAGCTCATGGTCTGAGCCCCATTTGTATTTCTGGCCAACGAGCTACCTTGAGCTGGGCGCATTGGGTGGCTCACTGACCAACAAGCCAAGCTGCCATGGCTAAACTCCGACCGAAAGCAGTTGGAGTTTAGCCATATTAAAAGTAGCACTTCTTGATGGTACTTTTTTTTATGAAGTTGTGCCTTTTTTTTATTTTTATTTTTTGATATGCTACACTCTTTATTTGATTTTCACAAGCAACTATCATTTTCATTTTTCTTTCGTCTCTCTGTCTTTTTCCATTTTTCTGCACAAGTACCCAGGCTCTGTACTCCAGTTCCCCATACAACCCAGATCTCTCCTTTCTTCTTCTCTATTTTCTATTTGTTGCAGTAGGTATTGCAGAGAAGGACATGCCAAAAATAAGATATATTTTTCCTTCTATTTCCCCTTTGGCTCTTCTCCTCTTTTCAAGCAAGAACTTGAAAAAATTGAATCTTCATTTTGTTCTTATTGTTCTTGGTAGATGTATTTGCTATGGTGGGTTGGGAATTTGATTGAAAATTCTTTGTTTGTCTAGGTTTTTAAGTTCTTCTCGGTAGATTTAAAATTTACTTTTGCGGGTTGAGAGTTTTGATTGAAAAACCTATATCTCTCAAGGTTTTTAAGTTTCTTCTTGGTGGATGATTTACTATTTATTTTGTAGGTTGGGAATTTGATTGAAAGTCCTATATCTCCCAAGGTTTTTAAGTTTCTTGTTCGTAGATTTATTTAGTTTGTGGATCGGGAGTTTGATTGAAAATATGAAGATTTGCGACTCATTACAAGTAAAGTTGGGCATGATTCGGTTTGGTTATAACGAGAATTTAACCAAATTCGAAATTTTCGGATATTTAGTATGTGAAATTGTAGTGTCAAAATTTAATTATGGAACCACTCGAGTTCAGTTCCATTCGATTTAGTCCGATTCGATTTTTGGTTCCGTACTATAATTAAATTTTTTAATATTTACAAAACTATATTAATTTAACTAATGACATGTTATTCTTAACTCTTACAAAATACGATAGTCCAATCTTATGTGTCTTGCGTCTCTCTTTGTTGAGTTCTCCATGATTTGATTGTTAAAATCACACGAAGAGGAAGATAGTGAACTCACAATAATTAGGAGAGGCTTTGTCGAACTTTAATTCGATTTTTTCAAAATGGTAGAAATAATAATACAGTAGAATAATAGATTCGGGTAAAACTTAGGTCAATTTGATTAAGTTGGCTTGGATTGAAAATTAGAAATATGAAAAATCATATTTTTGGGTTTGAACTAAATTAACTAGTTAGAAATTTATTTAGAGAAAATATAATTTGACTTATTTAAAATAAATTAATTTAAAATTAAGAAGATTTGGTTCTTATTCAGTTATTCGATTGTTGCTCTAGAATTGAGAACAGAACCGAACTCGTTGATTTTCGATTTAAATACCCATTTGGATATTTAATTAAGAAGAATCGCTCAATTTGGTTTGGGTCCGACTAGCTGGTTCGGGAGTTTTGTTCAACCTTAGTTACAAGGGTTGAAGCCAACGTTACTAATGGTGATGGTGCAAACAATATTTGCTGGAGTCGATATTGTTTATAAACTGGCTGCAAATGATGGAATGAAGTTGTCCACTTTGGTGGGCTATTGATTCATGTTTGGCCTGGTTTTATGATTTCGATTGCCCTCTTGGTTGAAAGTTTCTAATGTATGTTTATTTTGATTTTCAAATTTACAAGGAAGAATATTTGATTAAATGTTAATTTTCAAGGGGTTTTTATTTTCCCTTCACATCTAGGGTTTATGGATCCCACAAAAAATGTGAAAATCTTAAGTTAAAATCCGCACACAAGAATTTCTTTTAAATCTAAATCTTTGAAATTTTCTTGATATTATAGTAAGAAGATGCCTAAGTGAATATGGATGGCAGTCTTCCAAGTCTTTCTTTGTGGTGTTTTCGGATAAGTTTTAAATTTTATTAATCTCTAAATGACTCATTAAATTGGGATAGGGTTTTTTGAGATAAAAGATGAACAATATTTGCCTTTTTTTTAATTGCTTTATGTGAAACGTATTGAACTACATATATTTGTCCAGCATTGATAAAAGCTTTTATTGACCAAGATTATGGACTTAATTTAATAACTTAGAGAAATAATCAGTACAATTTTCCTATTGCAAAGGATCATTCGACCAAAATCTTTACTTAAAAAGTATGGCAATGACTTTTGCAACTTTTGCTTCAGCCTTGACCAATCTTATTCTCGCACTGAATATATTTTCTTAACTTCAAATGTGGATTAATGGTCAACATCCGAGATCTCTTCCTTCAGAAGACCTAATCAAGCTTATTGGTGAGCAATAGAGGAGCACTGGCATCCCGGTTGAATCGGGGGAGAACTTTGTCGAAGTAAGAGCTTTCTCTTCCATCTTCTTTTGCACTATATTGTGAGTTATATTTTCATGAAAAATCTTTTTTGCATTATTGTAGCTGGATTTTTTTTTATTCTTTTGTTCACATATTTAGCTGACATATCAGACAGCTTGAAGTTTTTAAGCGAGTTATCGATTGCTTTGAGCTTTTATAATGGTATTTTATCCCCTTCTTGAGATGTTGGTCATTTGACAAAGAGACTTATCAAATTGAAGTGATTATTCACATCTCTTAGCTGAGTATTTGATTTTCTTAATCACATTGGTTGGTGAACTTTAGAATTTACGTATAGTTTTTGTTGTATTATGAATTCATATGTACAGGAGATCGTTCAACTGCTAAAGGATGGGGTTTAGTTGATAATGGATGTGGAGACGGCTTTTTATAACTCGCTGTCTTATCCTTTATACGCAACATTGATGAGTTAATTTTGAACTTCTTAAACTCGCACATACTTGTCATTATCAACAATTAAAAATAATTAGGCGCTCTTTGCTTTAGTGCATTATATATTTACCGAGCAGGGACTCTTAACTCATTCCTCTCTCTCACGCACACAGAGACACTTCTGATAGAAACTTTTCCATTCAATAGCAAAATTTATGCTTGTTAGTTTTCTAATAGTTTTATAATTTGTAGGAAACTTTCACATAAGCACAAACTATTTTAAGCATGACATGGAAGTTTTAATCGGAGATGACCAATTTTTAATTTTTCCTAAGTTATTTCATATCATCTTATGAAACTTCAAATGCTCTCTTTATCTACACGGACACAACGATTTGCATACTTGTGCATTTATGTTTTCTCGACCAATAGCATAGATGTGACTAGAATAAGTGTTCTTTCGATATTTGACCCTCACATATACATTCAGATGTGTGCTAACACATGTCTGCACCATTAATATGCTTTTATGCCTTTTAAGTTCTGGAGTCTGATTACATTAAATAATGACCTTTTGTGTACTCGCATTGTCTATCTATATTATTGCTTTTAGGATTCTTGTGACGATGGCAGTTGAGGCTCAAGAGGTTCAAGGCCCAATGCACCATGTCGTATGTGGCGACTGCTATTGGGACCTTGATTCTGATATCTGTTCTTGGTTGTTTTATCGACTATTCAGGGCCGGAGACAAAATCTGTTAATACCTATTGATTACTTATTTCTTTTGAGTTTTTTCCTATTCTTTTGTTTAAAAATTGATTAGGGGTTTACGAAGTAATTGATGATGATTGTTCTATTAGATATCGGTAAGAAGGCATTTTTCGCAGCTACTGTGAGTTAAGTACTTGATCGATCATTTTGGTGATATTTTCAATCTATTTATTGAGCGCAATTTTCTTTTCTTTTTTTTTATTTTTGTGATTATATATTGATGTTTTTTCTACTTCACTTCTTTTTTTATGGGAATTATTGCTGTCTGTCTATAATTTACTTGCATGCAAATTATATAGAAATTTTTAGCTGAAGTAAATTGGAATTATAGTTTTCTTTTAATTGTTATGTCAAAAACAAAGTAAGGATTTTCTAATCAGAAATTTATTTGTTCTTTTTTCATTGAAAGTAGATAGAACTTGCTACTCTGAAATGATCTTGTTTGTCATGTAATGATGGTTAATTATGTCTTGTGCTTGTTATTTGGAAGAATCTATTAGATTTATTAGGTTTGAATTTGATGATATGAGGATGTGATATTGATAAATATTTTGGATATATGCCCTGTTGCTGGTCGAATATGAAATGCCACGTGGAGGCACCGTGATAATTCACTAATTCAGTTGAGGCTCTCAAGGGAGCCAGCTGAGGTGCCTACCAAGCCAAGCCGAGGCTCTCCAAGAAATAAGACGAGGTGCCTCCAAAGATGGCCGAAGTTCCTGCCGAGGTGCCTATCAAGATGGTTGAAGTGCCTTCAAGGATGTCCACCGAGACCCTAAGTGGTCCAACCCAGGCTCTCAAGAGGCAATCGAGGTGCCTTCAAAGATACCGTTGAGGCCCTAAGAGGTCCCGTTGAAGTGCTTGCGGAGGTATCCATAACAATGCATATAAAAACTCCTGATGTAGGGTTTGGACTTAGGCCCATTAAAGTACTTGGCCCATTTCATTTGTCTATATATATGAGAATTCACTCCATTTCCAGGTAAGATGATTTTCTAAACCTTAGCCAAATTCCCCCTCCCCCAACTATTGTACTCTATCTATATATATATTTTCGTTCGGCCATTGACTTGACCGTCGGAGTGCAAATGATCGTCGGACCTTTTTCTTGGCCGGTGACCTTTGCCTTCTAACGGAGTGCTCCGTGTGCAGGTGTAAACGGAACGTGGCCGAACACTTGTTGGCCATTTCTCGAGGTCAACATGCGTCTTAGATTTGATATTATTCATGCCTCTTAATTTAGTGATTTGGCTAACGTTCTTGGGTCAGTTAAAAGGGTTAATTTATGGCGTCGAAATAAATATTGAAAGAACTCAAGGATTTGCATTAGGGTCCTACATTATGCAGTGCGGGTTTTCATTTCATCTTTTATGTGCTTAAAGTGGACTATTTTGTTTGTTTTTTATGAATGATTTTAATGTACAGTATCATTAGAACATCCTGGAAAGATATTCGATGTAATTTATAGAGTTAGGTGATCATTTGTTATTCTTTTTGACTCTATAATGGAAGTTTCCGTTGTATTGTGGTTTTAATACTAATATATTGCTTTGCTTTCTATTAGAGTTTCCAAGAACTCAACAGTGAATATAGAGACTTTTGATTTTTTCTAAATTCTAGACTACATGTGTTTTGCATAGGTTCTGAATACTGATGCAACTGGTACATGTAATTGGAGATTCCATGAGCACGAGGTGGTGAAACTAATTCACTAGGTTTCAACTTTCCGGAGAATCAAGCAATTGAACAGTAATTTATTGTACTGTGTTGGGTTTTTTAATACCCAATAATCCGGGTGATGATTTAAAACAGTTGTCGAATTATTTATCGACATCATGGACTTGGCTCGAGTCGGAGATGAACTACATTTTTGGATGGTTCGGATTTGGGTTGGATGATTATTTGGTTAGTTGGACCATTTAGTGATTAATATGGAGTTGAATATTGGCTCATTAGTTTAGGTTAATTGGTATTCCATTTAGTTAATCCTAGGCCCAATTAGAGTGACCTAAACTAACCTTTATATATGTTTTTATCTCCCAACCGTTTTTGGTGTGTGTGTATGTGTGTTGTAGCAATGGAGAGAAGAGTTGAGAGAAGAGAGGCAGCTGAGAGAGAGGGAAGTCATGCGAGGTTGTGAGTAAGATTCAACCATTGTAATATCTCCTTCTTCCTCTCTATACTTTTGTGGATTGCTAACACCATCACCCTTCTCCTTTGTGGGGTTAGAGAGAAAGAGAACAGTCCAAAGTGAAGGCCAAAGTTTCGGGTCGAACCAAGGTAGACTGGTGTTCTTTTGTTGTTTTCTGAGCCCGAAATCAAGATTTATCGAGAGATTTCCGCTACATACTATTTTGCTACAATTTTCGTTAAGACACATATATAGTTTTCTTTTATGCCAAACGCGGCCTAGATTTGGACGTGAGTGCTTTTAATGCTATGCCGTCTTCAGCGTCCTTAGAGGGGTCTTGACCTTCAATTATTATTATTATTATTATTATTATTATTATTATATATACACATGATTGTGTGCACCTATGTCTATAATCACTGCCCTTTGCTCAGCCTCCGTCAACGGGTTATAACTTCTCAACTTAAATTATTCTGTCATCTCTGTCCAACTTGAATTTTCAAATTGGACATTTACTTGTACTGCCTTTAATCGAGCATTTTCCTCAACATTAATTGTGTTTCACTAGTGGGTGAAAGCCTGCCTTTACATGGCAGATATTGGTTTAATTTTCTTCTTCCCTACAACCCATCTGAGTATTTAAAATCTGAGTTGTGATTTATATGCATACTCAAACAAAAATCGACAGTCTGACACTGCACCCTGCGCATAGGTTAGTAACCAATGAATTACAATGAAAGGGACATAATGCCTTACCTCGGTAAGTAGAAAAACACAGGCTAGGTTGAACTTCATTCTCTCTTTAGCATAACATCAACACCTAATCATCTATGCCACGTCTTCTACAAAAATCTACCAAAAATTTAATTTTTAGCCAACCAAATAAGTGCTTGATATCACTTGGTGCCACAGACTTGAGTAACACCAATATAACACTATCAACAGTGGTGATCATCACATTCCATGTTTAAGTGGCCATCGACCTCAGTTCAATAAATAAGAACGCATTGGTCAATTGAGTTGGTGATGATTACCATTAGTTATACATAGAATTGCTTCTAAAGCCCCGTTTGACTGCGAAGGAGGAAAAGAAAAAGGAATTCCACCTAAATTGAAAAACAAAAAACCACCACACCCATAAAAATTCGTTTTCCATGGAATTGGCCAAATACGTGCTTTAAATGATTGCACATAAAAATTTGAATTCCATTTCCTCATGCGAATCAAACAGTCAAAGTGAAAATTATTTTCCTTGAATGTGACATTTCCATGGAAAATGTTGCAATCAAACAGGGCCTAATATCAAATCCCAACTATTTTCTCTTGATGGATACACACGTTCTTCCTTATCAATCATGTTTTTGCATGAATATGCAGGAATCTTTTTGCATCATAAATATTACACCCTTAGAACTGGAAATAGTCGTGAGAACGTCCATATTTCACATATCCTTCGTAACACCTTCTTACCACTATATTTTGTAACCTTTTACATCAATGAATAACACGCTTTATGTAAAACATGAAATATCCACACCAAACCCATTTCACCAGCATAAGGTGAGGTAAGCAGGGCAGAGAGTAACAATTGAAAGAAACAGGAAAGGCGCTGATGGGATACACATTAGAGTTCACGGTAGATTTTTTCAGCATTCTATTGATCAACTGTCAGTACAGGTACAGGCACAGGCTCCGCCACTGGAGGAATACAGTCCACCTTGTAACGCAGAACCTGTCTCAAACCAAAGCCACACATCAGATTTAAAAAAAAAAAAACATAATTGATCCAATCCAATATTTAAATTTAATTAGTAAATCAATCTATGAGGATCTATTTCCAAAGCTGATGCAAGAATGATAAGTCCGTATGTCCATTAGCAGGTACATCTCAAAACAAAATATTTTACAATGCCAAAATCACTTCAAAACATGTTTAGGGAATATGACACCTTGGCTTAAGACGAAGGTGGTTGTAAACAACGTTAGGTGCTCGAGAAATGACTAACTTCCCCAACATTTTCCATGTTGGTGTGCTGTGTCAGTGTAATACTTCTGAAAATGGAAGCTACCAAAAACGGGTACAGATGCCTATGAAAGCTTCTAAAAGGAGACGAGGTAGGTGAAAATGCAACCAAACCAATTCCTGACAAGCTAAAACTTCTTATGTAATAAACAATAACTGACAAAGTTGAAAAACCTACGCTGGCACGATTTCAACCTACAGAAACCTGCATATACTCTACACAAGAACAAAACACTGCAAATTGCAATGTCGTTAGAATTCATTCTCTTTGATTTCTTATCTTTCATTATATCGAAAAGTACAGAACATTACACTCCTAACATGAAATAATTGGGGATACATGGAATAATCAATACATGCGTAAAAGCAATGCTATAGCTTTATGATAAACATGAGATAACATGAACAACGATTGGTCATCAAATTTTGAATAATGTGGGAAACACAAAAAGAGACCGTAAAGGATTTTTTTTTATGATGGTAAGACTAGCAACACGTGAAGCATGAAACTATTCATCATGAAGAACCAGTCACAGTTTTGCGTAAAAGTTGAACCACGCTGAAGATAAGAAACCCTAATAATATGCTTTCAACTCTTCCTGGGGATTACTCACAAGTTTTTTTGACTGTAATCAGGGACGAATCCAGGAGTCGAATTCAGCTAGGGCGGACCGCGAGTGTTGAAAGCTTACTATCGACGGCCAACGTCCATGATAGCCAGATTTTTTATTAATATTTAATTAAATATATTCAAAAAATCGTATGGATTAGAACTAGAAGAACTAGATATGCCACTAGAACTAGAACTAAGTACGAACTTTTATTTTGAATGAAAAAATTGTTCCATAATTTTCAAAATGCCTGAATTTATTTTTCCATTAAATAAGCAATATATATATTAACAAAATGTCAATATTCAATTTACAATTAAAGTTAACTAAACAAGCATTATTATATTAACATTATGTGCTTATATCAATTTTATGCGCTTATATGATTCTACTTTTCGCAATTGATTTTTTTGTGAACAAAAAGTGGAATCCTTCATTAATTAAATAAGTTTTGTCGAAATATTTCTTATGACTAAGGCCAATTTTCCTACAAATTCATCCATCATTAATTGACCGAAGTTTCAAATCAATTGATTAGAGGGGAAAAAAATAAAAAGAAAATCAAGAAGAGTGACAAAGCACCGGATAAAATGTTTCTACTTGCATTAAACCCATACAATTGAACATATATTATTTTGTTACATTATATGCTAAAAATCATTAAATGTCACGACGGTAAACTGGTCAATATGTTTAAGGAAGGTAGTAGGTTCAAATCAAATTTCTTGTATTTGTTTTGGTAAAAATTATTCAAGAATGACAAGGCTAACTAGTTGAGCTACTAAAGATATTTGTCAATAATATGAATTAGCAAATATATAATCTAAAAATTTTATCTATTTTGAGCAAAAAAAAATAAAATTCCTTCCCGACGAATCCAGCTAGGGCGGCCGCCCTAGCTCGCCACCCATTAAATCCGCCCGACTGTAATGCCAAACAAAATATGCATGAAGCCATATATGAGGCTAAGCAGGATGCTAAACATCACAACGAACCATTTAAAGACTTTTTGAAAGAAAAGTAAATCACAGTGAACAGAACAGATCCCAATAACGCGGTTTCAAGTCTTCCAGGAATTTCTTGAATTGCATTGAATTAAGTGCCTTGAATATGAGAAATATGGAAGAACATGAAAAATTATGGAACTGAGGATAATTTTAGGGGTGGATAATGATTTTACGAAAGCAGAAAATAATGACATTGACAAGGGAGCCAAGTTGAGCCAGTGTTAAGAGATCAAAAGATCTAATGATTCGGCTACTATGAATAAGAACAAAGAAAATTATGGGAACTGAATAGCAACATAGATATATTTATTAAATTTTTAGGTTTCTGCAAAGGATCTCTATCATTTTAGAGGATATATATTACTTTGGGTGTTAGCACAGAATAGGAGTTCACTGTATAGATATAGTCGTACCCATTAACAAATTTCCAGAGATGATTTCATAATCTGTGTGTAAATTGTATCTGGGTGGAACCCCACAGATATTTCTTAAAAATATTCCTTGCCCCAAAATACTATGATTCAAATGTAATTCTGATTTCAATCTGACTATAAGTTATTCTTCACCAGCAATAACTCGCCAACTCAGAAGAGGCTATTCAACAATCCAAATATGCAACTATCACAATCCCAACTATCACAATCCACTGAATATTAATCCCCTTAAGAGTTAAGAGATAAGACTTAATTTAAATTCATCTACTTACCTTCCTAAAAAAGGTTGAATACGAATTGTCCCAGATGAGTTTGTAGTTTCCTGACACGCATGTGCAGAAGTTACCCTGCAAGAAACATAATAAAATAAGAAGTCAGTAGTCAAGAAATCCCATCTGTATTGTAAAGAATCGAAGAAAATAAATAACTCACTTGGTCAGATTCATAACGCCGGTAAGGTAAGATCAGCTGTGGATAATGCAACACAATAACTCAATCGTGAACATAAAAACCAAAAACAGAGGTCAGAATGCTTAAACAAAAAAAATCCTCTTCCTTTTTCATTTTTGTTTCCTTGAGAAGAGGCTGCTGTAGAATGCAAGCGTGAATGGTTTATAATGTAATATGGCAAAAATTTAGGAGCACAAACTTCAAGAGCTTACTGTTTTTTTTCCAGAAGGCTCTGTGCACTCCACGCTGAATCCAATATCCTGCTAGAATATAAATTTTAAAAGGAAATTTATACTATGAATCTGCTTAATCATGAAGATCTATTGACGTACAAATGCAGGTAAAACAAGAATGATCATATATTTGTGATTGCCATTGAATGTCAAGTTTTGTAACTACCAATAATATTGCTGCGATGTACTCTACAAGAAATATAGAAAGATATACAAGGATCAAGCAACAGATTAAAAGTCGCTAGAACATTATATGCTATTTCTTATCAACAAATCGTCATATTTTGAATCCTAAAGAAATCAAAACACCCTAGCGTTAATGCATCAAGTCATTCATAAAAGAGATTTATCTGGCATTACACGCCGCAGCAACTACACATTTGTAATCAAAAGACTGGATACAATGTGAGTTTAGTCCAGAAATTGTAAATTACTTGTGCAGAAGCAAAAATTATTGTGCACTTGACCCAAAGGACTCTGAATATGCAGGCCTCAAATACCACAAATGTTGGACTACATTCCGATTGCCTTTTTTTAACAGGTTATAGTAAATATTAGCGAGGAGCCTATATATTTGGTCGAACACAATATGAATATAAAATGTATTGCTATAAAGCTATTGTCAAAGCCTGTGGCACAGTTAACTACAGACTCACACATTGAGGTCGGATGAAGGTTTAGGGTTTGAAACCCTTCATTTAAATTTATTGAAAAAATTATAATTTTCTTACCACCTAAAATTCTTTATCTTTTGAGCATTTTATCCAAGTTATTTTATACATAAATATCTATGCACTACTTACATCTTCAAACCTTACCTGTAGTATTGAATTATAAAATGGAGATAGAAGAAGATTTAAGAAAAATACCAAATTCAATTTGCCCTGCACCAATGAGAAATCCCAAGCAATGTACGAATTTATAGACTCCACTGTCAAGGATACCTAGAAGAACAAGCATAATCATTCAAATAATGAGATAATATTACAGAGTGTAGGAGAACAGAAGATAGCCAGAAAAGCGCACACAAAATATATTTATGCTCCAACCAAACCAAATATATAAGTAGGAAAAGCAGATGTGCAATCCATTTATGCAGACATACTGACATAATTTTGCCCCCAAAAAAAAAAAATAAAATAAAATAAAATAAAATAAAATGGCAGAAGACATCAGGTCATCTCAAGGGAATAATATTTGAGAAGCTAAAAGCTGATTTCCCAAATATCTCATTTTTGTGCAAGGTATAGACTTCACTAGTAGAAGTGCTTTATTTTTTTGTTAAAAGCTCAACTGATTTGTTGACTTTAGAGAATTATTAGCTAGGTTTATTGTGATTGATTTTTTTTTTTTTGTTTTTGTTTTTCATAGGTGATCAAAATTTTATTAATTAAAAGAGATTACATGGGATGTGTACTATCACTTTAAACAAGAGGGGAACAACATGACAATAGGCAACCCTTCTACAAGATTTTTAGCCGCGGTATTAAACCAATTATACAAAGTCAAATAAAACATTTCTCTAATCTACGCTGTTGTCTTTGTTTAGTCTTCGAAACAGCGTTTGTTCATTTCTCTCCAAACACAACATGCAATGCATCCCGGAATGGGGTTCCATACAAATTTACTATTCTTATCACGAAATTTTCTCCTTCATGCCTGCAATACGTCCTCTATTCGCCTAGGCAGCATCCAAACCATAGATTGAGAAGCAAGGATATTGTTCCAAAGCCAACGAACACCATCACAATGAAAGTTTTTCCCCAAGTGGCCTCAATCTGTTCAATTGTTTCACAAAAGCAGGGTTATTTTGGATTTTGACGAAATGTGCTAACAAATCCTTAACCCAAGTGAGTTCTTAGTGGGACTTAGTTGGGTGATATCTAACATCACTCATGCAATAAAAGTGGTCAGTCAATTTGAGAACTCTCCCATGGAGTGTAATCTTTGTAGCACGGACACTTTCATTAGGATAGCGTGCCCGTATCCGACACGTGTCGATATTGACATTCCTCGGAAGCTCTACCATAAACATTTTTCATTGTTTATTAAAAAAATATATGTTTTTAATTCAAACTTATTAATAAATAACAAATAGGTACTCATATTTAAAGGATTTTAACAAAAAAAAATATAATAATAATAACAAGTGTAAAATTAAATTTATACTATATAAATGAAGACTTTTAAAGATTTTAATGAACGTGTCAATGAAGTATTGTGTCGGTATTGTTTTGAAAAATCACGTGTCGGATACGTATCGTGTCGGACACACGTGCCCGTATCGGTGCATCATAGAGTGTAATTAAGAGGTAGTTGTAAGGATTCTCATATACATACAAGTTGCATCATGAAAAGGGCTCCTATTTGAAAATTTTGACTATCTAATGGTGAAGTTTATACTGATGCAGACAGGACTAGTTCAGTTACAAATGATCCGGTTACCATATTCTCATAAGAGGGAACCTAGTCTCTTGGAGCAGCAAGAAATGAAAGATGGTTGGGAGGTCTAGTGCACAAGTTGAATACAAAGCTATGCTCCAAGAAATGAGGGGGTTCTATAGATCCAAATGCTATTAAAAGAACTACAGTTAGTTCATGGTGAAGTTTATACTGATGCAGACAGGACTAGTTCAGTTACAGATGATCCGGTTACCATATTCTCGTAAGAGGGAACCTAGTCTCTTGGAGCAGCAAGAAATGAAAGATGGTTGGGAGATCTAGTGCACAAGTTGAATACAAAGCTATGCTCCAAGAAATGAGGGGGTTCTATAGATCCAAATGCTATTAAAAGAACTACAGCCAGAACTAACTTCACCTACGTAAGTGTTCAGCGATAATAACGGTGTAAATGACTATAGTTGACAACCCATCCAATACTATTCCATTAAGCACACTGAAGTGGAAGTACTTCATCAAACAAAAAATTGAAAATTGCAGG
This sequence comes from Olea europaea var. sylvestris, assembly GCF_002742605.1. Classification (NCBI taxonomy): domain Eukaryota; kingdom Viridiplantae; phylum Streptophyta; class Magnoliopsida; order Lamiales; family Oleaceae; genus Olea; species Olea europaea. The sequence goes on along the minus strand of NW_019241194.1, from coordinate 156,923 downwards.
TCTCAACCCTATTATGGACAACTCTATAATTGTTGGCAGATATTCTCACCAGAGGAGTTTCAGTTTCTGTTTTTGAAGATTTGATAGGCAAACTTGGAATGCGCAACATTAAATCACTAGTTTGAGGGGGAGTGACAGAATCTTCAGCTAATTTGATGACTTTAGAGAATTATTAGTGATGCTTTATTATAACTGACTGTTTCATTATAGTTTGATTTATTATTTCTAGTATAGAGCTTGTGTACAGATAGGAGGTACCCACTCTAATACAAGGAATCCCATGTCTGTCAATGTGCAAGTTTTGGTTGTATACGTCATGTTTAAAGGGAAGCAATTTACCGATGTCAGTTATGTGTATGCATCTTATTTTCAAGAAAAATATAGATCCCAACAGGATGTTACATAAATAGCACGCTTCTGATTTCATTTTTACACTGATGATGTCCAAATAATATCGCCCCAAAATTGTCCCCATCACAATTCTCACCTTATAGGTACAAGGTAATCTTCAAGTAGGTTCTCGTTTCTCCATGTGGTGAGGCGTAACTAGCCAAATTAAGTTTCTTTATACTTCTTATTAATTTTTCTTGTAGAAATTTTAAATATAAGTATCTATTTTTCATTTAATAATAACTTCAAGTTAGTTTATAGATGGTAGTGAAAGAAAAAGGAAAATGGTAGAGTGTTCGAGAAGTATTGATATCCGACACGTCTAATGTGTAGACACGAACATGCCACAGTAGTTGAAGTATCTGTGCAACACAGAGGAAAAGAAGGCCTGAATTTACTAAAAGAAAAGAAACTAAAATTAATTAAACTCGATTCAATGCTTGAATTCTAAACGCTATTTCCGACAAAAATTATTTGACAAGAGGCACATGTCAAAAGGAATGACCTATGCCTAAATTTGGCATCTTACCAAACATGAACAAGAAATACCTGTAGGCAAGCGTACACACACACCATGAAAACAAATTTGCAACTACTACATTCCTTTTGCACGATGTTTTACCAAGGATTTTGATATTCTACATATTTCTATTTTCCTTCTAAACTTTTGAATTGAAAGACCACTTTTTGGAACGTTGTAGTAATGAAATCATGTCACCTATAACCATGGGCTAAGCTCTGAAGATTTGTTTTCATACAAAAATTTTAGGATGAATTGGAGAGAGCCACCTTTTAGTTATCTTTCCATAATGTGTCAAACATCTATCAGCAAAACTGCTATTCATAAATGTCATTGACGCAGCATACAATAAGAGAAGTACATGTAGAAGGGAAAAGAAAAGGGAAGTGAAGAAGTGAAAGGAGGGGGATAAGAGGGAAGGAGAGGGAGAGAGAGATTGGTGAAGAAATACAATTTATTTCATAATCAAAGGTAGTGAATTACATCCTGAAAAACGATTTCAAAAGACCCTTTATATAGTATCACAACTTGGAGGAATAGTCATATCAAAGGAAACTTTACATTTACTCAAAAGGATTAGGCAAGAACAACTTCGGCATGAAATCGAAGACAGTGGACTATTTAACTTAGGTGGCAACTCTATAGATAATTCCTTATCCTCAACAATGATTGCCTCATTATCTTCCACGAGACCAGCAACTAGACTCGAGAGGTGACTGTCGGGATTGGGATAATAGACCCAGCTTATGACACGCTTAGCGAATTTGGAAGGATATATCCCATAGGTTGGCTTGACGGTAAGCTTCATCTATGGATTAAGGTGCAAGAATGTTCATGATGTATGAGTTCAGGATTAAAACCATTGTAAAACCTAGACGCTGTAATGTGGGGGCTTCATAAATATCACAACCATGCAATTTCTCTTCGAAGTGTGCTAGACATCCCCTGATAGTGGATGTACCTTGCCTACAATGCAAAAAGAACTGATCTAGCAATTGAGTTTGATGATATACAGGAGCAAATTTGTTACTTAATATCCGTTTCATTTAATTCCACAGTCACAGGACATTGACCTAGGAGATCAATGCTACACAAAATGGATGTCCGATTTCAACAGTAGTGAAAAATGGAAGATCTGATTTTCTGGTAGTTGAGTTTGTGGTGGATTATGCTCATATCAATGAGGGAAGAGTATGTTGGTGCCGACAGGTGTAATTTACAGCATGGTTTAGGGTTTGAGAAGATGAGAGGAAGTGGTGTTGGCTATGGCTATGGATATGGACTGAGTTACGGGCTATAGAAGTTGGGTCTCTGTGTGTAGCTGGGTTAAGGTTTGGGTTAAGGAATGTTAATTGGGCTACGATTAAGATATGGCTGGGTGAATATGGGTTTAAATGGGTTAGGGTTGGGGTATTTTTTTGGTTTATGAGGTAAGTGGCTAATATGGGCCTGTCATCTTATTAGGTGGATTGTTTTGTTGATATATATATGAGTTAGGAGCAGGCTGATTTGGTTTTGTAGGGATGGAACACTGGATATGGGCCTGTAAATGTGTTGGGTAGGGTTTGCAGTAAATATTGAAAGAGCAGAGCAGCAATAAGAACAGTACTACGACTATTGTTTTATAGAATTCTTTTCCTCAACTAAGAACAAAAACAACGAAAAAAATTTGTCTGCAGCTGTGCCCTTTCTTTCTGCTTGGTGTTTTGGTCAAAGGTGGTTATAGGATATTAGGTAGCTGACGGAAGGCAGTGGTGTGTGTGGATTGGAGAAACTGGTGGATGGTCAAGGTTTGTGAAACACAATGGCTAATATGTGTTGTTTAAAGAAAATGGTTTGAACTCTGATACCAAATTGATGCAAGATATAATTTTCCTCTCATATTAATACATTTTTGCCAAAACACACAGATTCAAACCAGAAATGATTATATTAAAAACGAACCTCATATGTCTGCCCTGCCGGAACACTGATTTCCTTAATATCATCGGTGGTCCTGGTTTTCAGAGAAAGTTAAGAATTTTAAAATTTATGGCAACAAAAATAACTGAGCTTCTAAAGGAATAATAATACTCTAGACCCTCTTGCACAGTTACAGGTTCAATATATGATAGCTGCAAAGGAGCTTTCTGGACACACCTCGCCTCTAATGCACCAGCATCCTCTGCCGAAATAAAAAACGGGGAATTTGCAAAAACCTCTCTGTAAAACAGACATACAAATCAATGCATGAACAATGAAATGATAAAAAAACTTGTTCCTTTCGCAGGTAGAGACTCCTCTCATAATGCTAAAACATTCTCTGTTACTATGCAATTTTTTTCTTCTTTCTATAAAATTGATTTACAAAATGAGCACTGGTGAACTGATGACCAAAGGGAGGCAGGCAGCTTATGACTTACCAGGAGAAAACCACCAAAATCACATTTAGCAGTATGCATAACTTAAAGTTCATCATTAAGAAAAATTACAAAAAATGTGATGTTATACATGACACGTGATACAGGAGTTGACAAAAAGACTGACTTTGCGCACTCATCTTCTCTTTTCTTTCTGGACTTCAGTGAGCTACAAACAGTTTTCATGCACACAATGTTGGTTCACCTCATTGATGACCTGTATCAATCAAAAAGTTCAGTATTTTCATCTTCTAATCAACTATGAGTCATATCTGCCCTCACCTAGCGAAGATATGGCAAACAAATAAAGTAGCCCCTAATGTTCGGATCTGACAATACCATACTATAATCTTTCATCTCAGGTTAGGCAAGTAATTGTTTCGAATGTTCCTTGTTCAATATCTCAGCTGCTCAAGGCTGGTCAATACATGATTTACACTCTATAACCAAAAAGCCAGGTACGTTCCATTGTCTCGAATGGACAATACCCCCCCCCCCCCCCCCCCCCTTCCCAAGTCCCAACCCCTTGAAATTCTCCCTTCGTGAGTCAACCTCTAAAGGGAAAGACATGGTTCAAGAATATTTTATAATCATCAAAGTCCCCTAAAGAACTGAGTGGCAGTCACGAGATAAAGAAAATCGTTCTTTTATCAGCACATTCCCATTTCTATTCTCATATCCCTCTAGGTGTCACAAGAGGATCTAGGTCTACTCCAGAAACACTTAGAATGAAAAAAGTTTGCAAATAGAAATATTAATTTTATACATTGATGTAACCCCTCCAGGCTTCGTTAGAAAACTTCAGCGTCCATTTATAAAAAGGGTGCATGCAAAGACAAACTGATCATAACATTTTTTGAGCATAGTGAGGAGGTAAAGTCACTAGGTGCATTTTGACCTAAACTTATAATTGCTTATAAGTCGATTAGACTCTATTTTTATTCATAAATTCTCTGTAGGAACCATAACTTTTACTTACTTTTATCCACTTCTTATCCACATATTTCATAGAACCCACCACTTATAATCAACCAAAAGCTTTGCCAAACATGCTGTTTACTAACTGTGGAACTGATACGAATTATCCCACACAAATTCAATTTTCTTCTGAGATGGAAAGTACACTGTGGAGAGCGGTCAGTCAGTAACAATTTAGCATATATTAGAAGTTTGAGAATTCCCTTGCTAAGAATTTGTGATCAAGAATCTAGCGAGCCTAAGGTATTTCTTACAAACTCAAGTTACCAAGGAGATATGCCAACAGATTTCAATAATATTCTAATGGCCTTAAAGATATGATATGCTAATGAGAAATCAAAGAAATATGATAAGTGCGTTTTACACACTTATTTAGGCCACAAAACATTTATAATTGTTGGTAGATATATTGGAATAAGGCTTAATTGTAAATAAATTATGTTTTGCAGGACATCATTGATGAATATGGTAGAGTTTAGGGGAAAAAAAAAAAAAGCAAATAGGACTACAATGAAAGAAAATCAAAATTTAGGGACCAAACTACAATAGCCAAATGATGATCCAGAAGAAGAAACGAAGATGTGAAAGAGTTGAAGACCAATTTAGCGAAAACATAAATATTGAAAGAAGAAGTGAGAAAAGAGGTCAAGAAATGAGAAAACGAAGTTCGGGGACCAAAACTCAAAGAATGAAATTTTACTTGAACTATGCTATAGCATAGTTATTTTCACCATGCGATCGCATGACATGCTTCAGGGAAGTCCAGGGTTGAATTTCATTAAACTATGCTATAGCATGCGATTGTACATGCTATAGCATAGTACATTTTTGAGGAAAAATTCTGGTTTCCTTATAGAAACATGATTTGGGACTTCTTTTAAAGACCAATGACAGTCCATAAGTCATTACCACACATTAGAGAGACTAGAAGATGGCAAGAAACAAGAGGAGAGATTCCACAACATCAACATCTAATCAAGATTCATAATTTGGATGATGCCTACTCTATATAATTCTTTTTTTTTTCTTCATAACATACTAGGTTAGATTTCTTTAAGCTAGGAAAACAATGAAGTGTGTAATATGAATTTTTAATCTTTAGTTTTATATATTTGACATCAAAAACACGTTTTTGGATATTGAATGATATATATGATTATCTTTTTTCCACAATTATTGTGCACGGTAGTTGTGTGAATGTGGTGACTTATTTTATGCACTCGAAGAAAGAATATAAATTCAACATAGTGTAAATCATCATATGGTCTGATAAAGGATAGAAATATACCATTATACTCTATGTAAATCTTTCAGTGATCATAAAAATTTATGCACTCTTGCATGTTCACATCCGTCATAGAAATGTAATCGGGCCACACATGAGAGTAAGTTTAATATTACTCAAGAGAGATTGTTGAATATAATAGGAATATTGATTTTTCAAAATTCAACTGTGTTTTCAAAGTATAGAACTAAGGTTAAAATGGATTATTACATGGGAATTCGGGATATCCTAGTGTGTTTATCATTCATTAAAACACATTAACTTTCATTTAATATAATTTGCATTTAGTTAGCTAAATTCACTTATAATTGCATAAGTAACTGCTTTTAGATATAATTTTATCACAAACAAGCACATTTTATTATTCTTAATTTGGTTAAGGTTGTGATAATTAAAATCGAACTAAATCAATCTCCGTGGGAAGATGCTTGAATTCAAATTCACTTTATTGCTTGTTAACAAACCCTACACTTGTGGTAGTTTAATTCAAAAGATATTTTCGTGAACAAGATACATCAACTGATTTAACCACCAAATTGAAGTACTCACATCAAGTGTTCTCGTGTTGTTGATATAGACAAAGTGAGGTTCCAAAGATAAGTAAGAAAACTAATTTATTTTGTGCCATACAAGGTCAGATATTGTCCTTGGCATAGGATTGTTAGTCTAAATATGCAAACTCCAAACGAGGATCATATGAATGTAGAATATTGAACTGCCTCGAAGGAAAAGACCAAAAGGGCATTCTATTCTCAAAGAATGGCCCCTTGGGCATAGAAGCCTAAGCAGATGGTGACTGCATATGTTCAAACAGTGACAGAAGGTATGCTTCTGAATATTGCATGTTCATGGATGCAATTTAATAACATGGAGAAGCATAAACGAACTAGTGGTTGCAACTTGCAAGATCAAATGTAGAAGCTGATTTGCAGTACATGGCTTAAATTTGTAAGGTCCTATTGCTTAAATTTTATTCTGAACTAACTAAAAATGGAGAACATGATCCCGTTGAGCTCTATTGCGATAAACATTAGCATAGATCACAACACTGTACAACAAAATAGAACTAAGAAGGATTGATGAAGCCACATTTAACTATGTAAAAAATAGGACTGATCTGCGTATCATTTGTGCCTTCACAAAAACAACCAATTGATGTGCAACTAAAAGATTGTCAAAACAACAATTAAGGTAAACACTTGTGTATATGTTCAGCCCAGTACTCTACATTTTATAAAATAATCAATAATTCTTTTTAATCAATATCAAAGGAGAGGAAATCCTACAAAAAGAAATCCAAAGATTTTACAACATACCAACATGTCACAGATACGTAATTTCTTAGAAAAGAAAATTCTATCTCAAAAAAAAAAAAATAAATAAAATAAAATAAATAAATAGATGATGATGATGAACTCCCCTCCACTAGGGATAGGAACACATCAAAGTGATGAAGTGCATATAATCTGGCACATGAAAGGATATGATGATCTTAAACACTACTAATTAAGTTAGATATTAATCGCAGCACCAAATAAAAATCAAAACTGGAAACTAGTGTTCAATGACTAAAATGTTTTCGAGAATAACTACAAAAATCAAGAGTGGAGAAAGAAGTGGTACCCAATAAATTTGACATATCTTTCAAACTCAGAAGTATAAACATCAACTGCTTCTTCCAAGATAGATATTTGGTGCTTCTGCCTGTTAATTGGACAAATATGAAGAAAGCTCTGAGTGAAAAATGCACTAACTTCATAAGAACAGGTTGCAAATAAGCAATATTAACATTTCAGTTTGTTTTCAAGTTAATATCTGAAAGTACAAGAATCTTAACAAGGCTCACAATTTACTAGCTTCTAGACGCCCCCAGGAAAGAGAAAGAAAAAGTCGAATAGTTAGCACCATTCTGGTAAGGCTATACAAAGGTGGTCCATAACGCTGTCGTTGCTCTTCCATGGGCCTAGTGATAACATTGTTTCCAGAAGAAAATTGGCACATATTACTACATGATATCACATGATCAATTGAAACTGAAAGAATGTGCACAGAAATATATGTTCTCACTAATAAAAGAGAAAAAAAGAAAGAGCGAAAGAAAAACTAGTAATGTGACCAATTGTAAGCAATAATACCCTGCATCATCGTTTATTTGCTGAACAAAATCCAGTAGAACCTGCAACACTTACAATATTGTAAAACAAATATACAACTAATCAATTTGATGAAGCGGAAACACAAATAATATGATTGTTGGGACAAAAAAATAAGTGACCAATAGTTAAGCGTAAAGACTCAGGCGTGAAAGCAGAGGCTAAAAAGTTAAAGCCAAGAACTTGATACCACCAGGGAGATGTACATCCATTACAATGCACCATGAAGCCAATTAAGACGTACCTGTGGCACTCCAACTAAGTATTTCACCAGAGTCTTATAGACACCTGTTGCAGAACCCAGCTGAGCTAACTGTTGCCGTCTGTATGAAGAGAATTTCACTCATAATTAAGTAAATCAGTCATTAGTAGTTCCAGAGAATAGAAATATGTGAATAGAATGTCACCGTTCCATCTGTTGTTTCCATAGCAGAGCATATCGATCACGTATACTTCCACCAGAATTAATTAAAGCATCAATTACGGCCTGCTTATTCTTCTCAGAACGCTCTCTCTGTTGCCTGATCAGAGTACCCCGGAAATCTTGTGGCATATAGGTCATAACTGTAACCATATAGAGAGACCCATTTATCATACAACAACAACTTCCTTCTCTCCGCACCAAATTTAAAACTCATTGTAGACATTTAATTAATCATAAATCACCTAGCATGTCGTATGTCTTAACCTCTCAAATTTTAATAATCAAATTTCTTCACAACTACTTGTTCTCCGTGACTAAAAATCTAAAAGGCAAAAAGATAGTTACAAGTAACCAAGTAATTCCACTTAGAGCTATAGCATATCAGCTACCAATTAAGAAGAAATTACTGCAAAAATAAGCCCTTGTTTGGGCTCCATTATTTCAAAAATGTATCTCTCTTATTTTTAATCACATTCGCCAATAAAAAAATAATGCATGTAATCCCAAAATTTTTCCTTATTTTTTAACTAAATATTCTCCAAATCACTATTCCAAAATACATTTTCTCCAAAATTTATTTTTAATGGAGCCCAAACAGAGGTTAAATCTAAGTACCAAACTAATCAAAACCATAACTACTAACAATCTCCAATGGTAGAATCCATTGCTCAACTTTTGGTCTCAAGTTTTGGAGTTCGATTTTAAGCCATAATCTGAGTCCATGTTTGAAGTTATAGCTTGTAGTTTTTCTAAAACCTCAAGAAATCATCCTATAAAAAGCATTTCCCAAAAAACTGTACGACTTCTGGATATGTTTTCAAGGACTTCCACAAGAAGCTGGTTCCATGGACTTTCCAAGAAAGTAGAACATCTTCCAAGGAAGTCAAAAGTGTGTGTTCTTTTGCCTTTGTGTAAACATTAATAACCCACATCAGAAGGGACTTCTAAAAGGAGTTTTTTGCAACTCACAGTAAACGGACAACATTGAACACTTATGGGTTGGAAAGATCTATAATAGGAACTGAGTGAGAAAATGTTTAGGACTCTGAAGAAACCAAGGAAAAGAAATTTAGTGGCTATCGTGTGGGGCTGCTGAAAGGTTCCTGAAAACAATTAATCTAAAACAGTCGAAAAGAGGAATAAGAAAACCAGGCATCACATCTAGAATCCCAAGGCATCAAACCAAAGGCTAGAATTGAATCATCACACAATCCAGAAGGCTTCAAGAGCTTTTAAATTTATAAAACAAAATTCTCTCTAAATCAAAGCACCTAATTGGAGGATTTATTTTAGTATTTAAAGGAGTGGGTATTTTTCCAGAAATAGTGCTTTGCATTTGTGTTTTCTTGCAACTAAAAACTCCAAGAAATTTGAAATTTTCATTAACTTGCATAGGTCCATGTTTACTCATATTAGCATTTTTGTACATGTTGAATTCCTATCATGCCAATAGGGATACTTTCAGATAGCATGCTTATTGGTGGAAGGAGGAATAATGTCCAGACAATGACCCTTTCTTATAATAGATTGTTTTGATCCACAATGGATATGAAGATAAATATCCATTGCCGCTTGACACAACCTATGTTATATTAAATGAATTATTTCATGTCCACATATCATATTCTAATCCACCAACTTCGCATAAGGTTTCAGCTCACTAAAGAAAATTTCTGAGGTCCCTTTCTAATAGGTTAAAACCGGCCAGTTTGGGGATTATTGTCACCACTCACCAATTAATTAAATGCAAAATAATTCATGCCTAAAAACTGGCCAGTTTGAGGGTTATTGTCACCACCCACCAGTTAATTAAAAGCAAAAAGAAATTATCATTATATGAACCCGAAACTTGTCCTTCTTGCCAGAAATATCTGATTTCTTTACTGGATCTTTTAGATTTAGGAATGAAATTATTGGGTGATCAAGCCTATTCTTAGGTTGGTCGGGCGAAAAAATATTCAGTGAGGTTTAAAAAATTGCTTAAGTTTTATGCAGCTTTCCAATTAATCTACGTGCTTCTTACTTTATTTCATTCTATTTATGGATCACTGAAAATGAAGGGGTGAACATCTTTTTCTGAAAGTAGAAAGGGAAAGCAGAAAGCCATATCATTAAACGGGGTCCAGGAGTCAGGTATTTACCATAAAAAGCAATAGGTAGAGAGGATAAGTCTAGAGCTTGTGGGGGGCATGATTTAAACATAATACTTGTAATTTTTAGAACTCTTGAGGCGCTAACTTGAATTTACAGAGATCTTTTAGAGGTACATGTCAGACCACCATTAAGCCTCTGTCCCTGCAAGGATTCTTGGCCACTAGATTTAAAGGTAAATGTAAGGAATTATATCAAAATGCTCATTTTTCCAATGCCTTCATAAAACGTTCAATATCAGACGAAGGGAGTAGAATCATTGTTTTTTGTTTCAAACTCTACAAGGGAAAATATGTCTTTCAAAGACCTCTACAACATTTTTAGGTATTTCACGAAACAAAATCAAGCTTCTACAGAAAGCCACCCTCACATTGTCCTTTACAGAAAACACCTTGCAAGGTTCTTCAGAAGGGTTGTGCTACTTGTACACCGGGGTTGACACCCCTTTGTACAAATAGCATTTCCCTCTTCTGAAATGTTGCTTGTCAAGCCAGGCACTGTCTTTGTGCAATCAAAAAGGACCTCTAATCCAGATTGACCAAATATATGCTATTCTCATATAAGCATATAATTATAGGTCAATACACAAACTAATAGTCATAAAATTATGCTTTTTATACAGTAGTTTACAAAAAAGTTTAATACTATATCAATTAGTGAATCCAGAAGCAAAGCATATTATATGAGGCTAAGAGCATTGGCTAATAGGTAAAAACTTCCTATTCTGATCTCCTGGAAAATCCATAGAATTTTCAAAAACCAACCTGTGTTAAATACATGCTCAGAATTTTTGGCTTGGTAATATTCCAAAGTATTCAATGTAGATCTAAATTTCCCTTCAAGATGCCCAAGAACAGAGAGAAGTTCAGTATCTTCAAGTGTTGACTGTTGATGAAGCTGTGTTCAATTAATAAACACAAAATTTGGTCCACCGTCAGTTAAAGAAAAGAAAGAAAAGAATGTTAAGGTGCTTTGATATTGTTTCAAGAATCTTACTATCACTTAGACCACCATAAGATTTAAATTCCAAATAATGGAGAACATTTGGCCCCCATTTGGTTCATCTAAAAAAGTTTTTAAAAATATATGTCAAAATAAACAATCAATTTTAACCCCACATTCATGGAACCATAACTTTTAACCACACAGTCCATCAACCTTTACCAAAATCTAGTAAAAATATGATTTTTATCTATACCAAAAAGTGGCCTAATCTTAAGTGGTCCGCACTAATTGCATTTTTTTCATTGCTTTTGATAGGTATGAAACCATTGTATCTCTCACCACGCTGGGCCAATGAGAGACTTCCAATAGGTAGATGATTTCTTCAATTTGTTCTCGATTCCTCCACATGTTCTCATCAATTTTGTGGGGAGGCTGGCGGTCAGCTTCTTGTACCAATAAGCTTTCTCCTGAAACGGCATTGAATATAAATTAAGTAGGCTAGAAATTCATGGTTCATTCAAGACAAGGTACAATTTTTAATTATTTATTATTATTTTTACTCCAGGAATAAAGTTTAAAGATTAATTAAACAAAGCGTATGCAAGAAAATAGAAGTAATCTTAAAAATACATGAAAGCTAAGAGGATGCCTACTGTCCTCCAAAAGGGATAACTGATATCAAGCTTCACGATACATAAGGCAAACTATGAAACGCCGATCTAAAAGAAATCCCAGTAAAAGGAAAAGAGGAAAAAGGAAAGAATGAAAACCTTGTGTAGCGGGAGAATCGTGAAGCAGATCGGCAGACATGGCACGAATCTGATCGGAGAGACGGGAAACATCATCGGAGAGAGGAGGAAACTGATACTTATCGTAGTAAGAAGAAAGAAATGCCCTCGTTATGGGCATCAATCCATCGGTTGATACCATATTTTATCTTTCTCTATTTTGATGGTGGAATCTCCAGCCCCAACCTGAATTATTCTAATTCTAATCAAATACAATCGGCGGATAACTGGTTTCCAAAATTTCTATTTGGCTGGCAGGGGCAGAGAGTAATTAATACATGAGAATTTTAGAAAGCATCATTCTTTTGTTCCCAATGGGTGCTCTTTCTTTATCTTTTTCATTTATTTTCTCTTTTCTTGAATTATTATTATTAAGCTCCATTAGAATGTTAAAAAGTCGAGCCGGCTCACGAGCCGAAATTCGAAACTCAAGCTCGACTCGAGCTTTTTTCAAGTCGAGCCGAATAAAAACTCAGTCGAAAAAATAAGGCTCGGCTCGAGGTTTGGGCTCCAACTTTGTTGAGTCGGGCCGGCTCGATTTTTTTTTATTAAATAACAAGATTACGAATCTAATATTATCTTAAAAAGATTTAAAAATTGCATAATTTATACGAGTTACAAATCAAATAAAAATTACAACTTATAAATTGCATTACAAATGAAATAAAAATTGCAACTTACAACCCTCCTCCTTTTTCCGGGCTTGAGATCGGTTACATGACGTAGGCGGAGTTAAAATTGTATACGAATAAAATATTTCGTATACAATTTTTCTTGAAACAAATAAATTTAAAAATTACATATGTTTTGAAATAAATTATTTTAAAAACTTACAAAATTTTATGTTTGGATCTGCTGCAACTCTTCGACCAGTATACTGGAGTGATTTTTTCTTCCAAAAAATTGATTTTTTGATCGTTATTTCACTATTTCATCCGTCATATTTGACTTTTTCTCTCACAAGTGGACCTCATTTTTCTCATAACGGTTAAAAAATCAATTCTCAAAATCACTCACAAACAGACTCATGTTCTTGAACACGTAATTCTGCACATTCTCAATCTTTTCAAGCATATTAAAGTCTCCAATATATCTTCTTTTAGTTTTGAATGTTCGTCTGATAAAAATCGATCACCTAAACTGAATGCAGCCTCCGATGCTACCGTAGACACCGGATGTGTTAGTAGATCACGTGCAATTTTTGATACAATCGATTCTGTCTTTCATTACACCTCCACCAATTTAGAAGACTAAATTCCTATAATTCTTTTTCAGGTAACACACTGCGAACGTCCACGCATATATACCTAACTAACTCGGAGGGAATTTCAACATTTGTACCACCGACATTTATCGCTCTAGACATCGATGAACTAGAACTAAACGAGGGAACACTTGTATTGCTTTCCAAAAAATTTCATAAATTTTCTGAATTTGTTGAAATATTTCTTGAAAAATAACTTTGGGAAGTAGAACTACATTGCCTTCTTTATCAGCATAATAATTATACATTTAAGATAATGTAGATTCTATATTCATATGTGATAATTCCATATTCATGAAATTTGAAATCCCCTTTACAGTGGTTATTGTGCTATTCAAATTAAGTCGAGGGTCCATTACTGAAACTAAAATAAATAAATAGGGCAATTCTTCCCAATATTTATGAAATTTTAACTCCATAGAGCAAACTAAGTCGGAAAAAGGGCAAATTCCTGTATTTATGTAATGTTTGTGAAATGCAGAAAAAATGTTGTAAAATAAGTGAAGATGTAGGGTAATATACTCTACTACATTCCTTTGTAGTATCGAAAAAAGATTTTAAATTTTTTCACGTGAAATGCAAGAGACCATTCCCAATCTTCTAAATTATGTTAGGATTTGTATGTTTGCCTATCACTTTATCGTAATTTTCACACGAATGTAACATAAGATATATAGAATTCCATCTATATGTTATATTAGTGGCAAATGATTTTTCCTGGAAACCATACTCTGCACACAAACTGTTAAATATTTATTTTCTTGCTGGTGACACATTAATAAAATTTATTGCTTGTCTAATTTTATCTAAAGGGAAATTTATATGTTCTAATCCAATTTTTACAATTAAATTGATAATATGACATACACAACGTTGATAAAAAAATAAAGTTCCTAATGAAGGGTTAAGTTCATTAATAAATCTTTCGATAACACCTTTGTTCAGACTAGTATTATCAAAAGTAAAACTTTGAATCATATCTTGCATGCCATATTCCTGTATGATATCGTTTAAAACTATGTATATGTTAGTGGCATTATGAGGATATTGTACATATCTAAATGCAATAATCCTTTTATGTAAAAGTCACAAGCGATCAATATAATGAGCCATAGCAACAATATAACTTTTTCTATTACCACCGGTCCATAAATCAGATGTAAATGATATAACACTATTAAAAGTTTTTAGACTTTCAATAACAATTTGTTTTCTTTTGTTATATAATTTTATAGTATCTGAACGAAGAGTATTTTTACAATAAGAAGAATACCGGAGTTGGAGATTTTTCTGCATGAGCCGGGTAAAGTGTACATTTATTATTATTATTATCATCATCATCATCATCTTTGGATTTGGGCGAGCTTTGTCATAGGCCATTTTGGCCCGTGACACGAGCCAACCCGTTGTGGCTCGGCAAACCACACAGGCCTGCCCGGGCTGGGGCCAAGCCCCAAAATCCGGTTTGGCCCGAGCCTAGGCTCGCTCCATCCGAGCTACCGAGCCAATTTGACATCCCTATGCTCCATAAGAAAATCTCAACCTTCGGTAATTTAGAGGTTTTATTTGCAAATTATCAGTCTTACCAAATGCGTTAAACTCCTTGAAAGATTCTACAACATCTATAAATAAGTCTTTTGTAAATGTTTGTTTCCGAATCAATATTGGAGTATTTGGTAAATAACGTGATTAATTTTTTGTATGTATATAATTACTAAAATGTACGTTGATTGTAGTTTTAAACATGGTGCAAATTTGCAAGTTGTAGTACCTTCTAATTCTTAAATATCTGTAATACGTGTACGACGAATTTCGTATATTAAAATACAAAAATTGTTATAAATTATATTTTGAGAAATACTAGTATATTATCTTTTTGTAATTATAAAATTGCGAAGTTCCCCTGATTAATGATCTGAACGTTTGAAGATGAAAGGCCACGTGGCTTGAATCCTGATCTTCGAAAATTTGTTGAAATTTTAATTTCTTGAGACTTGACTTGTTCGACACTTGGATTTCGAGGCTTAAACTTGGACTTACATTAGATTTGATTTAAAGAAGACATTGTTATTCATGAACTTGACTTGAACTTACTTGATTCGAAGAAGATTTTGATCTTCTTGGTGTTTGTCGGACTCAGACTTGAAGAAATTTCTTTTCTTCTTTCGACTTAGAAATTTTTTCAACACTTCGTAATTGTCTTTTGCACTTTCCCTTCTTCTTCCCCCTCCCTTATGTACCATCGGTCCTATTTATAGGAAAATTTTCAGTGTCTTCTCTTTAATTAAAATCATAATTGAGTAATTATGATTTTATTCATTTATTTATTAAAAAGTGAGATGTGCCTTTCGAATTTTATGGATCTTGGTAGACTTCAATTTAATTGGGCTAATGATTTAAATCGATCAAATTTATTTATTTTATTTACTTATTTTTTATGTCTACAAATGTCGTCTCAAGATTTATTTATTTATTATGAAATAAATAAATTAATAAATCTTGATTTTCGATTTTTTCTTTCAATTTAGAATTTGATTTGAACTCAAACTTTTCATTAGTAAATTAATACAGATGAAACATTTGGGAATAAGATGTTGTTCGTAAGTACCAAGCTTGGCGGAATAGTTAAATGTTGCCAATCTTGACTAAGGTTCAAGTGCATGTTTTATCTTCTAGTGATAGTCGTGACTTTGCTCTTGGCCAGGCTCCAAATAAGGTCATAGCTAAAGGATAAAACCCTCCAAATGTTGTTTTTGAAGAGACTTCTTGAAAGAATGAACCAAACCATCAAAATAAAAAAAGGTAGTAAGAGAATTAAAATTATAGTTCTCTTAATAAAGAAATCCAATACTGCCCTAAAAATATACTCATAAATAATATCCTAGCAATGTTAGAAAAACAAGGTGGAGAAACCATCTAGGCCTGTGACACTGTCAGCATCCATGCTAAAGATCGTCTCCCATACATCGTGAATCAAAGGGGACAGTTTAGTGCCATAATGTCATCCTCTGTCAAAAGCCTAGGAATAATATTAGGGCGGATGGGATCCATTGGCTGAGAAGGCGCAGACAGGAGATCCTGGTAAAATGCAATAGTCGAAGTCTGAATATCTGAAGGAGAAGTAAGGACCTCTTTGGCCTGTGTCTTGATGGACTGGATACGTGATCTGATCCAGTGTCCCTGAACCGTCGCATGGAAATATCGAGTGTTATGATCTCCCTTACATACCCAACGAGCACCGACCTTTTGCTTCCAAAAATCCTCCTCAATAGATAAGGTCTAGTTCAGCTATGTCTGGGCCTGATATAATGATTCATGATGTTCTGACGTAGGGTCTCTATCATATATTACCTTTGCCTCATCAACCCTGTCCTTTGCATCCCTCACCCGCTGGAAGATATTTCCAAACACATGACGGTTCCACTAACGCAGAGCCTGTTTTAGCCTGAAGAACTTCTCCCAAAGAGCGGCCATCCCTATAATATGCTTAGAGAATGACCACTTTTGGGAGACAAAGGTTAAAAAAAATGATGCTTAGTCCAAACACTAAGAAATATGAATGGTCTAGGACCAAATCATCATCAGGGCTCTACTGTGGCAGTAAAGGGGAATGTTTAGATGAAGTCTGATTCAAGTGCCTCACTGTAAGCTATCTACAAAATGCTGTAGCTGTAGAATTAATAAGTACTCTATCCAGTCTTTTCCTGACCCTACCGTTGGACCAAGTATATCTGTTCCTAAGGAAACCAGCATCCTCCAATCCACAGTCTAGCATTATATAAAAAAAGCAGTAGTGCCTCGATCACGAGTATTGTGACCAATGCGCTTTAAATGGTGCCTCATCAATACGCAGTGGCAAGCCAATAGCTTTGGTAATAGCATACAAACTACTCTTGGCCTAAAAGTGAATATGCAGGAGAGGGAATGATACCCAGATAAGAGCAATTGGGGTTTCGTGCAGTGGATTAAAACTCGGAGTCCGTTTGAAGACTCGCATAGGGGACCCATTAATATACCAAAGAGGTTTTAGAAATAAACGTGCATAGTCATCCTCGTGTGCCAAATGAGTTAAAATGTGTGTGGTATCAATCAAACCAATAGTATAATCACCGTAAAATCCAAAATGGGAAAAATGATCATGTACCTTAAGCACGGGGGTCGTCGGTGCACAAAATTACCAACAAAAGTGAATTTATACAACTCAGCCAAGATATCCTCATCTGCCTCTGTGAATGATGGGCTTTCTAGAAACCAACTTGTGATCCGTGGACTCTTATGGTGCTCAAAAAACTTGAGCAAAGGACGTCTTTTGACTCCTTTTTGCTTGAGAGACAACCTTCACATTACCAACCACAGCAGCATAAGACTTAGGACCACTATAAGCGATGGTGGTAGCTGTAGTAGCCCATGGAGTTGCATGTGGGGGTGGGGGCTATTTACGTGCTGGAGGAGCACGTGTATGGGTGACACGTTTAACTTGGGACGAATAAGGGGCTAACATGATGATGCCCGAGGTTTTTCCATGCTCTGGAATCATTGGAGTAGTTCATGAGGCCAAAAGATGTCTAGAACTATTACTTTTTGTTGCCTCGATATGTGTGTCACTTGACACGTTTCCTAATGCAAAGCTCCCATCATTTTTTGTCGAAGTTAAAGTCTTTGTAAGGGTTTTCATATGTTTTGAAAATAATGGAAGTGTCAAACCTGTAGAATTCTATGCAGAAATAGTAGTAACCATAACCTTAATTTGTGTACGTTTGGGCAAAAAATTCGATGTAGCATTTTCAACCGAATTGGTGGTCCCTCTTGACGTTTTTGGACCTGTTGAGTTTGATGGAGGTGTCAATTTGCTCAAATTGTGCCCAGAACTTGAAGAAATTGAGCTAACAGTGTTTAGGTTTTGTAGAATACTCTTTGATTCCAAAATTTGACAGACTAGTGATGTAATTTCAGCAATTGGAACGTTACCTATTGGATTTGGAGCCTGGATTTCATTAACCTCGCGATTAATTGTAGAATCGATCAAGTTTGAGGGTTCAATTGAAAGAGGATGCGACGCCGTTGAGAGTAAGTTCTGGTCGATCAGTGAAATTGGTTCCAAATTGAGGAAGACCCATATGCTGGTAATGTTGCCCATGATGAGAGAATGAAGATTTATGGTCTAGGATTTAGGGTTTAGGATTTTTTTTAGTGGAAGGAGGGCGGTACCTTTGCTAGTTTTATTAATATGCCCTCACTTGTGGTGGAGGAATACTGTGGTTACACGTGAAAAAAAATAAAAACAATAAATGAGGAAGTACTACTTCCCTTACAATAGGAACTAAAGCAACTAACGAGTAAAAAAAGTAAAAGATTAAATTCTAATGCTGGGCATTCTGTGTATGTCAATTTGTACGAGTGCCCTAATATGTTGATATACCTGGTAACGTCGATGATTCCAGCCCTAGGTAGCAAAAGCATCTACAACTTGGTTCCATTCTCTATAGATGTGGAAAACTATATCTCTGTCGAAGGATATAATATCTGTGATCTGTCTAAGTATGCCCTGAATTTCCCGTGGTCCTTCGCCTCTGGTGATGCAGTGGATGGCCGTAGTAGAGTTCTACTCTATCCAAATGCTTGATAGTCCAAGTCCTCTGGCCAATAGTATCCCATCCAGTACAGCTTTGATCTCGACCTCTAGATTCAAACATGGGCTGTATGATGCTGAGAATGCCCTTATGCAGCATCCAGTGTGATCCCTAATGATACCTCCACCACTTGCAAATCCATCCTTGATGCATCCATCGGTGTTGATCTTGTATGATCCTACCGATGGAGTGAGCCAAACAATAATAATAGGTGGTGGTGGAGAGGGGAGAGTCATAGAAATGCCAAAGAGTGATGCAGGTTTGAAGTCCCCTCGCAAGTGCATAGCTCTAAAGAAGAAATAGTGCGATAGACTCTCCAAATGATACGTCTGGCTACTATATGGATCCCTCTGTGTTTCCCATCATTCCTCTTGGTCCATAAAAACCAGAATATCAGTAGAGGAATGATGGTGCTAATGTGTCCTCTGCTAACGTACTGTCCATAATACCTCCATCACAGGAACCTCTGTCTGACCCCCCTCTCTTGATCTCATAGGTATCTGAAAGATGTCTCCAAAGTACTGCCACATTTGAAAGGAGATGCTGCTGCCAGTGAAGATATGATTGATTGTCTCAATCTTAGAGCAGCATTGACAACGAGAAGCTAAGTGACACCCAATCCTCCTCTGAATTACCACATCTACCGGAATGATATCCTGCCTTAGTCTCTAGCAAAAGAATGAGACAGTGGTAGGCAAGATAGAGCTCTATAGCAATCGATACGAGTCTTAAGATTGGCGAGCCGAGCGAACTAGCTACCATGCTGATTTAGTAGCAAAGCTACCATCCGATGTGGCCCTCCAAACAATGTGGTTGGGGACATCAGTACATAAAGATATCACCCCTATTTGTTCTGCCATGTAAGGGGAAAAAGCCTATAATAATCATCCAAAGTCCCACCCAGTGTCATAAAAAAAGTCCTGTACCCTCGCAGATGTATGTTGCCTGTGCAGCACTTGCCCAGTAAGAATTGAGCCCACTGTGATCTCTGAGAGCGGAACAACAACCAGAGTTTCATGGAGAAAGTATCCACCACATCCTGTAATCTTCTAAAGCCCAGACCACCCTCATCAGTAGGAAGACAAATCTCCTTCCAACTCCTCCAATGCAATCAACGCGCCCGATCCTTAGAATTTCATAGGAATTTTGGAAAGATGATCTCAAGTTTCATTAGGATAGCCTTAGGAGGCTGTATGATCTGAAGAAGATGTAGTGGTATAGAAAAAAGTACTGACTTCAGAAGAGTAATGCAGCCCCCAGTGGATAATAGTCGTGAGGCCCAGCCTGAGATCTTGTCCCTGATCTTCTGGATGAGGTCATTATAAATGAAGCTCCTCTTGATCCCCTTAAATAAATGGACCCCTAGATAAGAGAAATGTTGTCGCTGGTGTCGAAATCCAGTCAAAATCTCCAAACTTCTGATCTGACTAGTAGATGCCCATCTCGGTAGTACAAGTCCACTCTTGTCCCTGTTTACCAATTGACTAGAAACTCCCTCATAATGCTCCAGACAATCGAGAACCTTCCTGATAGACTGTTTCTGACCGTTGGCGAATATAATCATATCATTAGCAAATGAAAGATGTGAGACAAGAGTACTACCTCCATGCTAATACCATATAATAGGAAACTCCTGAAAACTCTGAATGCAACGCCCGATCCTGTCAATCCAGATATGATCAAATCCAAATGCCTCAGTACAGAATAGATAAAGCCCTAATCCAAAAGGTCATATGCCTTAGCTATGTCTAACTTCAGCATAATGTTACTTTCTCACACTCTATCATCCAATGTATGGAGGAGCTCCCCCGCCAGTAAGACATTGTCCCCAATCAATCTACCGAGGATAAAACTACTCTACTGTGGATAGATAATGTGTGGTAGCAATGTACTCAATCGAGTGTTCAGAAGCTTAATAATAAGAGTGTTGAACACCATACATAAATTGATGGGTCTGAAATCGATCATCTACAAGCATCGTCCCTCTTCAGAAGCAAGACAATAGTAGTAGCAGAAAAGTCCCGAGGAAGATGACCACCATCAAAGAAATCCAATACTACCCTGTAAACATCCTCTTGACTAATATCCCAACAATGCTGGAAGAATAGGGCTGAGAAGCTGTCTAGGCTCGCTACATTGTCAGCATCCATGCTAAAGATCGCCTCCCATACCTCATAAATCGAAGGGGGATGATTTAATTCCATATTATCATCCACTGTCAAAAGCTTGGGAATGATTTTGGAATGAATGGGGTCCAAAGACTATGGTGAAGTAGATAGAAGGTTCTGGTAGAATGCTATAGCTGACGTCTGAATATCTGTCAGAGTATCTAAAATTTTCCCCGCCTGTGTCCTGATAGACCTGATACGCGATTTAATCCTGAGACCCTCAACCATCGCATGGAAATATCAAGTATTGTGATCATCCTCACATAACATTAAAGTCTCCCCCAACTAGCCAATGATCATCCATATCGAGGAAAATGTGATAAAAACCCACCCACAATTCCCTCCTAATGGCAACATCGCATGATGCATAACTGGAGTCAAATAGATGGGACGCACTAGTCTGGGGTCCTCAACTCTAACATGAAGAAACTGGGAATGATCAACAATAATAGTAATATTAGTCCCCGAATTCCAGAAAAACCAGATCTTATTTGATTCATTCTGAGCTCCCATGTCGAAGAGCATATAGTGTTGACTATATACAAAACTGTGCTGCAAAACAAGAGGCTCAAGTATGACTAGAAGATAAACCTGGTGAAGCTGAGTAAGTTTCTTTAGGCACCGACAAGTAGCTACACTAGCTACACCTCTCACATTCCAAATGATGGCACTCATAGGGATTGGGAATGTGAGGATGTATCATGTGACTGGCCCCTAGAGATCCTTCTGCCCGGGAATGGAGTGTCAGTAGTTCGTGGATGTTTCTTCTGAACAATTGGGACAAATCCATCATCCTCTGCCCACTCACCCAAACCAACCAAGTCATCAGAAGAAGATCTTCGAAATGGTCCCTGCTGGTGAACCTCAATCTAAAATGAGCCCTCTGTATCTAAATGAGCTGACTGCAAAGAAGGAATAGATGCCTCCACATTCTGGTGACAAATGGGAGGAGAAGGAGTAGGAATATGTGCTTAAACCCTACCTAGCATCAGACTAGGAATGAAAGAAGCTCTGTTGATTATGTTCATCCGAGAATTCTGTATTTGTGGCCTCTTCAAGATCTCATCCAACGTAGGATCATAAAACGGAGTGATAGGTGGATTGATAACCCGAACAGGAGTTGAATGAGGGGTAGATGTAACGGGATCTATTGTATTGATAACTGGCAAGGCTGTAGTAATGGGAGGAGCCACTGAAGGAGCAGGTGTCTGAGTCTAGGTATGTGAGCTAGTGCCAGTAGGTAATGAGACTGATGTGATGAAAGTGGACACAGAAGGTGGAATCTAGACTTCAGATGTGCTAGCATCATGCTGTTTCCTCTTATCTCTTTGAACTGGAATCCATTTCTTAGGAGGCTCAATAACTACCTCCTTTCCTTTACCTTTATCCTTGGCCACCTCTATAGTAGGCTTAGTAGTAGGGTTAACAGCTGGAGAAGGTGGTGTTACAGGGCGGCAATGCTTTTTAGTATGACCAAAATGTCTGCACTGAAAACAGTTATCGAGCTTCTTTTCATACACAACTGTCTGCCAATAACCTCTGCACTTTTCGCGTTGAATCCAAATCCTATCTGGAAGCTTATACTCCAAATTAACCTCAATGCATACCTGTACCTCACTAGGTCTTCGTAAATCTGAAGTCACTTCATCAATACGTAGTGGGGCTCCAATGGCCTTAGCTAAAGAAAACAAACTACTCTTTGCTCGAAAGTGAATGGGCAATAATGGAAATGAGACCCAAACAGGGACAATAGGGGTCTCATGCTTAGGATTAAATCTGGGATTCCACTTATAAACTCGCATGTGACAACCATCAATATACCAAGAGAGTTTAAGAAATAAGCGTGAGTAATCATCCTCGTGTGCCAAGTGTATTATAATATGAGTAGCATTAATAAGCCCTATCATAAAATCACCACAAAGACTAAATTTTTGAAAGCTATCACGCCCCTTAATCATGGAAGGCTAGCAGCGTGAGAATTTGCCAACCAGTGTGAATTTGAATGGTTTAGAAAGAAGATCCTCCTCTCCCTCAGTAAATCCAACTGTTGGCTCTCCCATATGCATAAAAGGTTCCTTAGAGGTGAACCTGTGGTCATTGGAGTCCTGTGGAGCCTACAAAATGTGTGCAAAGGACTTCCGTTGGCTGTGCTCGGCTTGAGAGACTATAGATTTATCGAAAAGTATAGCCACATACGACTTCCTAGCTTGATTAATTACTGTGGGGACCTTCCGTGGCAAATTTGATGATGGAAATGGGCCCGTAACAAAATCTCTCACATTCTGCTGAGGTGGTACCGGTGCGTGACCTCCAGGCGCCAGTCAGTGAGCTATCGGAATTCGATGACGATTTTCAAATGTTGTCGAAAAATTACCATTTTTCACAGATAGATGTGGAATTTCATGCTGATCATCATGGTATGGTGCGTTTTCAGAAATGAGTTCGGTCGTGGTCGAAATCTGCAATTTTTTGACAAAATTGTCATAACTTTCGATTGCCGGTGGAGGTGCATTCGGCGACAAAATGGCGTGATTTTGAGACGAAGGTTCGTCTTCTCATGAGTAATCTAAAGGTTAGGTGTGTGTCTTTGTTCGAGCAGTGTAGAAGATTTAATTGAAAAATTAGATTTCGATCTCTCGAAATTCAATTCGTCAATTTCAATCGAATCGAACGAAATCTCTACCACCCCTGGGGTTTTTGACTCTTTTGGAATCATTGGTGAGGGTCCCAGGCCCTGATTCCCTACAGAAGATAGAGTCTCAATGGCATTGGAAAATGTGCCACCATTTGTCTTGGTCGAATCCAATTCAATCACTTCCAAAGATGTTTGATCTTGATAATTTTGATGCTTTGAGAGTGTTAAGGGTCGAAATCCACTGGGTAATGGTGGGATTTTGGGTGAGGGATCAAGGTTATTAAAGATTTATGGTTTATTTCCCATTCTAGAGAGAAGTGGGAGCTTTTTAGGCTAGAGAGGGAAAGTAAAAGAGAGAGAATGGTTTGGTTTAGGGTTCATGTTTTTTTTTAACAAATACCACTGGTATGTCTTATTTTATATAATGAAAAGTGAGGATACAAATAATGGAGGGGGCATAGACCCGACTTCTAGCAAATGTAAATTGCAACAAATATCTCAAAATGAAATGCAATCACATTAAACAAGACATGAACAAAGACTAGTGAAACCTACTCAAGGGTATTTTCGAGGGCAAATCTTCGAATGGTAGTACATAGGTACCGATTGGGTCATGCGTCTAGTCTGAAATATTTTCGGGTCATAGTAGTTTGCGTTATCTGGTTTGCTTGTTGGAGAGGGGTCTTTCCTATGTGAAGGGGCCTGCCTAGGTAAAAAGTGGGTGCATCTGATCTCATGGTGCTTTGTGCTACAACATCTGAAGCGTGGGAGACTGACCCACTGACTGTAGGGACATCGTCCTCTACATTTTCCATGTAGTCACCAAGGCCCATGCCATCCATGTCTCTCTGTATATGTTCTTTCACCTTATTTTGTGTAGAAGCTATGATAGAATGACAGGATGAAGGTGTATGTGTAGGAGTCTTACTCACAGAAGGTCCCTCACCAAAGAGTTTACAAACCAAGTCCTCAATTGCAAATCTCATGGTAGATCCAACTTCCATTCCATGGTGCTTCTTAAAATGATCAATCAACATATGCTTGACACCATGTCACTTTGAGCTGATCTCAGCCAACAACCCTTGTGTAAGAGTGGTAAGAGGAACTTTCCCTGTACCTGATTCTTATGCTGATTGAATACTATCTGTGTGTCTTTAATGGTGGAGAACTGATATGATTTAACTCAGGGGGTGCCTCAGCAGTAGCTGTGGGAATAGGAGCCATGGAAGAAATAATAGGATAAGTGGACACCTCGATAGGAGCGTTTGGAGCAGGCTCAGCAATTGAATGAATATACGGAGGTACCTCTGGAATAATTGTGATATGAGTAGAGGTAGGAACTGCCGGTGTAGAAACTGACTCTATCACAACTGCAGTAATAGTAGTGGGAAGCACAGAAGGTACTGTTGAACAGGGAGATGTACAACAACTGTAGGGGAGGAGGAGAAGGAGGAGGAGGAGGAGGAACCGAAGTACACTGATCATAATAATGACCCAAGTGTTTACAAGAGAAGTAAAAAATCGACCGTTTCTCATAAATAATTGTCGGCCAGAACCCACGGTTACTAGCGGGTTCAATCTAAACCCTATCGGGCAACTTATACCCCAAATTCAGCTCAACGCACACCCTTATCTCACTAGGTCATCTCAAGTCGGAGGTCACCTCATCGATCCTCAAAGGTGTTCCTATTACCCTAGATAAAGTAAAAAGGAACCCCTTAGCATGTAAATAGGAAGCAGAGGG
The DNA here is from genome assembly GCF_002742605.1 of Olea europaea var. sylvestris. NCBI lineage: Eukaryota > Viridiplantae > Streptophyta > Magnoliopsida > Lamiales > Oleaceae > Olea > Olea europaea. Next base: position 131,449 of record NW_019241194.1, on the reverse strand, counting down.
AAGGATACCCATACGGGAACTATCGGAGTCTCTTGCTCAGGTGTAAATTCATATGTCCACTTAAGGACTCATCGGACACCCATCAATATACCATGAAGGTTTAAGAAAAAGTCTGTTGTAATCCTCCTCATGTGTAAGGTGTGTAACGAGTTGTTAGTTGTGGTTAGAATTCTTTATTTTTGGTAATTTCTATATTCTTCGGAGTTTTATTTTGTCTAGAATTCTTAATTTTGGCAACTTTTATATTTTAGAGTTTTATTCCTTTTCAAACTACTTGCTAGGTTTTTAGTATAAATAGATTTATTTTCTCATTGTAATGCAGAAATTTTTTATCATGAATTGAATGGAGATTTTCCTCTCAAAGCTTCTACTTCAAAATACCGAACTTATCAAGATTTAATATCTTGTGGCGTTCAAACAAATCATCATGTTAAATTCTTAGGGTTGTGTAATCAAAAGGTCCTTCGCATCGCCGTTATCGTTGGATTGTTTGATTTATTAATTCGTTGGGTCAAATCCACAAATTCGGAGGAGATTTCAAGATTGTGTATTTAAGAGGTCGTTCATTTAATATATGTTCGGTTGCTTAGTTCACTTTTACGGGTCAATTCCTAAACGTTGATTAGTATTTGGGCGTTCTTGGGATCCGATGTCAATTCTTGTGGGTTTGATAGCAACCTTGCTAATTGAGTTCGCATCATTTGGTATCAGAGTTAAGGCACCAAGATTGAGGTTATATCTTCTATTTTTTTTTTTATTGAGTCTTTGTTTTATTATTTTTGTGTTCTTTGAGTTTTTGTAATTTTTGTTTGTAAAAAAATATCGAATTCACGTCAAAGTCAATTCCAAATGTTGGAAAGAATGATACGGAAGTTTAAGATGATGGTTGAGAGTATGGATAATAAATTGGATAGATTGAATGTGAAATTGAAAAGCATTCATAGGGATTAATGTGAGGAGACGGGAACCTATGATGAAAAATTGTGATGCATATGGATATGGTTGTGGCATTGATGAATTATGGAAATTGAGAAATAGAGACGATAGGCATGGAAGAAGTGATACAAATTATTATAGGAGAGATTGGGAAGAAGTCGAATTTAGGGAGAAGCCTAGGAGATGTCGTGGAGATGATTATCCAGTGGAAAAGAAAATACCTAGTACAAAGTGTACAAGTAGTGTATCAAGCAAGATGACTGGGGTGGATTATAAGTAGGAATTTTCAAAGATTCATGAATTGTTAAATTCTCAAATTAATCACGTGAAGGAAAGTGAGAGTAAAGGAAAAATTAGTGGTGTGGTTAGTTGTGAGAAAAAAGAAGAAAAGCCGCAAGAGATTGAAAAGGGTGAAGTGGTTAAAAATGAAAGTGGAGTTACGGGATGAAAATGAAAAAGAGTTTTCGGAGGTGAAAAAGGAGAGTGGAGTGGATGAGGCATTGGCGATAACTAACACTTCCCTCCCCATTTTGAATAATTCTATTTTATAGGATAACGAATAATCGATTCCAGAAATCAATCAGATTGGAATCCCTTACAACCCGAGCATTGATTATAAAATAGTGGATGACATTCAACAACAACAATGCTTCAATATGGATATCTCTATAATACCGAAAATTGATTTTGTTATCCCTGAGGAGACTATGGAGATTCAGAGGCAGTGGAATGAATTTGTATGTGGTGGATTGAATTACAAAGTTGACTTGGCGGGAAAAATGCATCCATTTGAAGTGTCATTACTATCAGTACCTAAGCGAGGAAGGACATGGAAAATGCACAATAACTCATCACATAAAATTTTTGGGAGTATCTCAAACGGGCCAAAGTAAGCAGTCACGGCGTAAGTACTTCAACCATTGTAAAGGTGATTGGGTTTACATATACAAGAGGTGGGTTCGAATACAGAAGCGGTCCAAATTGCATTCCAAAGGAGATGGACCATTTCATGTACTTGCATTAATTGGAGATAAAGACTATAATTTGAACATTCAAGGTTTGGATTCGATGTCAAATCCTTTCGAAGAGAGAGGGACTGATATGATCAGTAACGTCAATTTCGACAGGGAAAGTTTCCAAAATTCACAAGCTGTTAGTTTTGGTTAGAATTCTTTATTTTTGGTAATTTCTATATTCTTAGGAGTTTTATTTTGTCTAGAATTCTTAATTTTGGCAACTTTTATATTTTTAGACTTTTATTCCTTTTCAAGCTACTTGTTAGGTTTTTAGTATAAATAGATTTATTTTCTCATTGTAATACAGAGGACTTTTATCATGAATTGAATGGAGATTTTCCTCTCAAAGGTTTTGCTTCAAAATACCGAACTTATCAAGATTTAATATCTTGTGGCGTTCAAACAAATCATCGGACTAGATTCTTTGGGTTGTGTAATCAAAAGGTCCTTCGCATCATCGTTATCATTGGATTTTTTGATTCATTAATTCTTTGGGTCAAATCTATAAATTCGGAGGAGATTTCAAGATTATGTGATTAAGAGATCGTTTGTTTCATATATGTACGGTTGCTTAGTTCACTTTTGCGGGTCAATTCCTAAACCTTGATCAGTATTTGGGAATTCTTAGGATTCGATGTCAATTCCCGTGGGTTCGATTGCAACCTTGCTAACTGGGTTCGCATCAGGTATCGCCCCTATCTGTTTTACCATGTAAGGCGGAAGAGCCCGTAATAATCATCCAAAGTCCAACCTAATGTCATCAAAGAAGTCTTGCACCCTGACAAATGTATGCTGCCTGTGTGGGGATAGGGATCCAGTGTGAACTTGCCTATCCAACAGTCATGCCAGAAGAAAATCTTACCGGCACCAAGGTGCCAAGCAATATTTGGCTCTGTCCGTGGCTCCACTGATTTCAGCCTCTTCCATGTGGGAGAGGCTAAATGTGTAATTGCTGCAAGTGAAGGGTGTGCCCCTATGCAGTACTTGCCCAGTAAGAACTGGGCCCAAAGCGATCTCTGAGAGCGGAACAACCACCAGAGTTTCATGGAGAAAGTATCTACCACATCCTGTAATCTCCTAAAGCCCAGACCATCCTCTTCAGTAGGAAGGCAGATCTTTTTCCAACTCCTCCAATGCAATCGATGCGCCTAATCCTTAGAATCCCACAGGAATCTTGCAAAGATGGTCTCAAGTTTCTTCAGGAAAACTTTAGGAGGCTGCATGATTTGAAGAAGATGTAGTGGTATAGAAGAAAATATCGACTTCAGTAGAGTAATGCGGCCCATGGGGAATAGTAATCGCGAGGCCTAGCTTGAGATCTGTCCTTGATCTTCTGGATGAGGTCATCATAAATGAAGCTCCTCTTGGTCCCCTTAAATAAAGGGACCCTAGATAAGTGAAAGGCTGTCGCTGGTGTCAAAATCCAGTCAAAATCTCCAATCATCTGATCTGACTAGTAGATGCCTGTCTGGGTAGTATAAGACCACTCTTATCTTTACCAATTGACCAGAAACTCCCTCATAATGCTCCAGACAATCGAGAACCTTTCTGATAGACTGTTGGTGAATATAATCATATCATTAGCAAATGAAAGATGTGAGACAAGAGCACTACCTCCATGCTGATACCACAAACTAGGAAACTCCTGAAACCTCTGAGTGAGCAAGCAAGAGAGGTAATCGACAGTAATGATGAATAGTGATGGAAAATAGGATCACCCTGTCTGAGTCCTCGTGAAGAGGACAAAAACCCACATGGTCGACCATTTATGATTATAGAGAAATGACACTCTGAAATGCAATGCCTGATCTTATCAATTCAGCTATGATCAAATCCAAATACCTCCAGTATAGAATAGATGAAGCCCTAATCCATAAGGTTATATGCCTTAGCCATGTCTAGGTTCAGCAAAGTGTTACTCCCTCACACTCTATCATCCAATGGTTTAGGGTTTAGGATTTTTTTAGTGGAAGGAGGGCGGTACCTCCGTTAGTTTTATTAATATGCCCTCACTTGTGGCGGAGGAATACCGTGGTTACATGTGAAAAAAATGAAAGGAACAAATGAGGAAGTACTACTTCCCTTACAAAGAAAGCAAATGATAAAGGACAAATGTAAAGTAATGAATAAGGAAGTACTACTTCCCTTACAATAAGAACTAAAGAAACTAAAGAATAAAAAATTAAGTTCTAATGCTGGCCATTCCATGCCTAACAATCTGTACGAGTACTCTAATATGTCGAGGTAGGTCAAATGGTCCATATACCTGGCAACGTTGATGATTCCAACCCTCAGCAGCAAGAGTATCTGCAACCTAGTTCCTCTCTCTGTAGATGTATAAAATTATATCTCTGTCGAAAGATATAATGTCTGTGATCTGTCTTAATATACCCTGAATTTTTCATGGTCCTCTGCCTCTAGTGATACAGTGGACGGTCGTTGTAGAGTCCGACTCTATCCAAATGCCTGATTATCCAAGTCCTCCCGTTAATAGAATCCCATCCAGTACAGCTCTGATCTCGACCTCCAAAATTAAACATGGGTCATGAGATGCTGAGAACGCCCTGATGCAGTATCCAGTGTAATCCCTAATGATGCATTTACCACTCGCAAATCCATCCTTGACGTATCCATTGGTGTTGATCTTGTAAGATCCTACCAATGGAGTGCGCTAAATAATAATAGTAGGTGGCGGAGGAGAGGGGAGAGTCAAGGAAATGCCAAAGAGTGATGCAAGTGTGAAGTTCCCTCGCCAGTGCATAGCCTTAAAGAAGCCTCCCATATGAAAAAAGAGATAGTGCGATAGACCCTCCAAATGATATATCTCGCCACCATACCGATCCCTCTGTGTTTCATATCATTCCTCTCGATCCACAAAAACCAGAATATCAGTAGAGGAATGATAGTGCGAATGTGTCCTCTGCTAACGTACTGACCAGAATACCTCCATCTCAGGAACCTCTGTCTGACCCCCTCTCTTGATCTTATACGTATCTGAAAGATGTCTCCAAAGTGTTGCCATACCTGAGAGGAGATGCTGTTGTCAGTGAAGATATGACTGCTGGTCTCAATCTCAAAGCAGCACTGACGACGAGAACCTAAGTGACATCCAATCCTCCTCTGAATAACCACATCTACCAGAACGAGATCTTGCCATAGTTTCCAGCAGAAGAATGAAACAGTGGCAGGCAAGATGGAGCTCCACAACAATCAATACAAGTCTTGAGATTGGTGAGCTGAGCGAACTAGTCGCCATGTTGATTTGGTAGTAAAGTTACCATCGGATGTGGCCCTCCAAACAATGTGGTCGGGGACATTAGCACATAAAGGTATCGCCCCTATCTGCTTTGCCATGTGAGGGGTAAGAGCCTGTAATAATCGTCCAAAGTCCCACCCAGCATCATCAAAAAAGTCCTGCACCCTCGTAGATGTATGCTACCTGTGTGGGAATAGGGATGCCAGTGTGAACTCGCTTATCCAACAGTCATGCCAGAAGAAAATCTGACCGGCACCAAGGTGCCAAGCAATGTGTGGCTCTATCCGTGGCTCCACTAATTTCAGTCTCTTCCAGTAGGAGAGACTGACCGTGTAACTATTGTAAGTAATGGGTGTGCCCTTATGCAGTACATGCTAAGTAAGAACTGGGCCCAAAGTGATCTTTGAGAGCGGAACAACCACCAGAGTTTCATGGAGAAAGTATCCACCATATCTTGTAATCTCCTGAAGCCCGGACCACCTTCATCAGTAGGAAGGCAAATCTCCTTCCAACTCCTCCAATGCAACCGACGCACCTGATCCTTAGAATCCCACAGGAATCTTTTAAAGATGTTCTCAAGTTTCTTTAGGACAACCTTAGGAGGCTGCATGATCTGAAGAAGATGTAGTGGTTTAGAAGAAAATACCGACTTCAACGGAGTAATGCAGCCCTTGGGGAATAGTAATCGTGAGGCCAAGCCTGAGATCCTGTCCTTGATCTTCTGGACAGGTCATCATAAATGAAGCTCCTCTTGGTCCACTTAAATAAAGGGACCTATAAATAAGTGGAAGGCTATCACTGGTGTCGAAATCCAGTCAGATTCTCCAATCGTCTGATCTGACTAGTGGATGCCCGTTTGGGTAGAACAAGACCACTCTTGTCCCTGTTAACCAACTGACTAGAGATTTCCTCATAACTCTCTAGACAATCGAGAACCTTTCTGATAGAATATTTCTGATCGTTGGTGAATATAATCACATCATCAGCAAATAAAAGATGAGAGACAAGAGTACTATCTCCATGCTGATACCATTTACTAGGAAACTTCTGAAACCTCCAAGTGAGCAAGCAAGAGAGGTAATCGGTAGCAATGATGAACAGTGATGGTGAAATAGGATCACCCTGTCTGAGTCCTCGTGAAGAAGGGAAAAAACCACATGGTCGACCATTTATGAGTACAGAGAAATGACACTCCGAAATGCAACACCTAATCCCGTCAATCCAGATATGATCAAATCCAAATGCCTCCAGTACAAAAATAGATGAAGCCTCAATCCATACGGTCATATGCCTTAGCTATGTCTAGCTTCAACATAGTATTACTTCATCGCACTCTATCATCCAACGTATGGAGTAGCTCTTGTGCCAATAAAATATTGTCCCCAATCAATCTACCTGGGATAAAACCACTCTACTATGGAGAGATAATGCGTGGTAGCAATGCACTCAATCGAGTGTTCAGAAGCTTAGTAATAAGCTTGTTGAACACCGTACATAAATTGATGGGTCTGAAATCGGTCCATCTACAAGCAACATCCTTCTTCAGGAACAAGACAATAGTAGTAGCTGAAAAACCTCGAGGAAGATGACCACCATAAAAAAAATCCAATACTACCATGTAAACATCCTCCTGAATAATATCCCCAACAATGTTGGAAGAATAAAGTGGAGAACCAATCTGGCCCCGCTAGTGTCAGCATCCATGTTAAAGACTGCCTTTCATACCTCATGAATCAAAGGGGGACAATTTAGTTCCATATTATCATCCACCGTTAAAAGCCTGGGAATGATATCTGGACGAATGGGGTCCAAAGATTGTGGTGAAGCAGATAGAATGTTCTGGTAGAATGCCATAGCTGAAGTCTGAATATCAATCGGAGTGGCTAAAACTTTCCCTGCCTGTGTCCTGATAGACTTCATACGTGATCTGATCCGATGACCCTGAACCATCGTATGGAAGTATCGAGTATTGTGATCTCCTTCACATACCCAACATGAGCTGGCCTTTTGCTTCCAAAAACCCTCCTCAATAGACAAGATTCGGTTCAAAACTGCCTGAGCATGATGTAGTAAGTCACAATGCTCCGGTGTAGGGTCTCTATCATATAGTATCTCAGTCTCATCAAACCCTACCTCAGCTTCCCACACCCGTTGGAAAATATCTCCAAATACATGTCGATTCCACCAACGAAATCCCTGTTTCAGCCTGAAAAATTTCTCCCAAAGAGCGGTCATCCCTGTGAGATGAGTAAGGAGTGACCACTTCTAGGAGTTAAATGCTAAAAAGACATGATTCTTGGTCTAAACATTGAGGAATTTGAATGGTCTAGGCCCTAAGTCATCATCAGAAATCCACTGAAGCAGTAAAGGAGAGTGATCAGATGAAGTCTGATTCAAGTATCTCATAGTAACCTGTCGACAAAAGGCTACAGCTATAGAATTAATTAGTACCCTATCTAGTCTCTTTCTGACTACACCATTGGTCCAAGTATAACAGTTTCCAAGAAAACCTGCATCCTGTAAACCACAATCTAACATCATATCAGAGAAAGCCGTAGTGCCTCGATCACGAGTATTATGACCAGTGCGCTCACCATCCTGTGTAATAACATTAAAGTCTCCCCCAACTAGCCAAGTATCGTCCATTTTAAGGGAGATGTGGTGAAGACCTGCCCACAAATCCCTCCTGACAGTAGCATCACATGATGCATAAATCGAAGTCAAATAGATGGGACGAGCTAGTCGGTCCTCAACTCTATCGTGAAGGAACTGGGGATGGTTAACAATAACAGTAACATTAGTCCTCGAATTCCAGAAAAACTAGACCTTATTCGATTCATTCTGAGCTCCCATGTCAAAGTGCAGATAACGTTGAATATATGCAAAATTATGTTGAAGAACAAAAGGCTCTAGTATAACTAGAAAATAAACCTGATGAAGCTATATAAGTTTCTTCAGGCGCCGATGAGTAGCTATACTTGCTACACCTCTCACATTCCAAATGATGGTACTCATAGGGATGGAGAATGTGAGGAGGTATTATGTGACTTACTCCTAGTGATCCTTCTACTCGGGAATGGAGTGTCAGTAGCACGTGGATGTCTCTTCTGAACAACAGGGACAAATCCGTCATCCTCTGTCCTTTCAACCAAACCAACCAAGTCATCAGAAGAAGATCTGCAAAAGGGTCCTTGCTGGTAAACCTCAATTCGAGATGATCCCTCTGTATCTGACTGAGCTGACTACAAGGAAGGAATAGATACCTCCACATTCTGATGGCAAATGGGAGAAGAAGTAGGAAAAGGAACCTGACCTCTTCTAGGTGTCGGACCTGGAATGTAAGAAGCTCTACTAACCGTGTCTATCGGATAATCCTGTATCTGTGGCCTTTTTAAGATCTCGTCCAACATTGGATTATAAATCAGAGTAATAGGCAAACTGGTAACCTGGACAGTAGCTAAAGGAGAAGTAGAGATAGCTGGACCTGATGCACTGATAATTGGCAAAGCTGTATTAACGGGAGTAGCTACTGAAGGAGCAGATGGCTGGGTCTGAGCATGTGAGCTAGTCCCAGTAGGTAATGGGACCGATGTGACGACAGTAGACACAGAAGGCGGAATTTGGACTCTAGATGTGCTAGCATCATGCTGTCGCTTTTGATCTTTCTTAACTGGAATCCATCTCTTAGGAAGCTTAATAACGACCTCCTCTCCTTTACCTTTATCCTTGGCCATCTCTGTAGTAGGCTTAGGAGTAGCGTCACAGTTGGAGCAGGTGGTGGTACAGGGCGGCAATTCTCCTCAGTATGACCAAAATGTCTGCACCGAAAATAGCAATCGGGCTTCTTCTCATACACAATTGTTTGCCAATATCCTCCACACTTTTCGTGTTGAATCCAAATCCTATTTGGAAGCTTATACTCCAAATTATCCTTAATGCATACCTGTGCCTCACTAGGTGTTCGTAAATCTGAAGTGGCCTTATCAATACGTAGTGGGACTCCAATGGCCTTAGCTAAGGCTAACAAACTACTCTTTGCCCGAAAGTGAATGGGCAATAATGGGAAAGATACCCAAACGGGGACAATAGGGGTCTCATGCCTAGTATTAAAACTGGGCGTCCACTTAAAAATGCGCATGAGATAACCATCGATGTACCAAGAGAGCTTAATGAATAGGCAGGAGTAATCGTCTTCGTGTGCCAAGTGTATTAAAATATGAGTGGCATCAATAAGCCCTATCATATAATCACTGTAAAAACCAAATTTTTGAAAACTATCACGTACCTTAATAATGGAGGGCTTGCGACGTGTGAATTTGCCAACAAGTGTGAATTTAAACGGTTCAAAAAGAAGATTCCCCTCTTCCTCTATAAATGCAACAGCCAGCTATCCCATATGCATGAAAGGTTCCTTAGAGGCGAACTTATGGTCATTGGAGTCCTGTGGAGCTTGAAAAACGTGTGCAAAAGACTTCCATTGGCTGTGCTCGGCCTGAGAAATTACAGATTTACTAGAAAGTGCAGTCGCATACGACTTTCGAGCTTGATTAGTTAATGTAGGGACGTCCCGTGGAAAATCCGATGGTGGAACTATCTCCGTAACAAAATTTTCCATATTCTGCTCTAGTGGCACCGACACGTGACCACAATGAGCCGGTCGGTGGGCCACCGGATTCCGACGACGATTTTCAAACAGTGTCGAAAAATTCTGATTTTTCACAGGGAGATACGAAATTTCATGTTGATCATCATGGTATGGCATGTTTCCAAAAATGAGTTCGGGATTGGCCTGATTTGTAATTTTTGACCGACTGGGCGTAACTTTCGATCGCCGACAGCGACGCGTTCGACGTCGGTTTGGTCAAAAATTTTAGATAAAGCTTTATCTCATCATGGGCTATCCAATGGTCAGGCATGTGTCGCTATTTAGTGGCCACAGAAGATTTAATTGCAAAATCAGAATTCGGTTGCTCGGAGTTTAATAGGTCAATTCCGGGCGATTTAGATGTAATCTCCACCACCCCTAGAGTTCTCAGCCATTCTGGAATCAATGGTGATGGTCCTAGATCCTAATTTGCGATAGAAGATGGAGTTTTGGTGACCTTGGAAAACATCCTCACATGGTTTTCATTTGATTCCAATACAATTGCTTCCAAAACTGTTGCACCTTGGTTTATTTGATTCTTTGGGAGTGTTGGGGGTCGAGATCTATCAGGTAGTGGTGGAGTGTTTTGGGCTAGAGAGAGAAAGTAGAATGGAGAGAATGGTTTTGGTTTAGGGTTTAGGGTTTTTTTTTTAAAACAAATACCACTATTGTGGTCTATTTTATATAATGAAAAGTGAGAATACAAATAAAGGAGGGGGCATAGACCTGACCTCCAGCAAATGTAAATTGCAACAAATATCTCAAGATAAAATGCAATCACAATAAACAAGACATGAACAAAAACTAGTGAAAGCTACTCAAGGGTATTCCTAAGGGTAAATCTTCGGGTGGTAGTACATAGACATCGATCGGGTCATGCATCTGGTCTAAAACATTTCTGGATCATAATAGTCTATGTTGTTTAGCTCGCTCGTTGGAGAGGGGTCTCGTCTACGTGAAGGAGCCTGCTTAGGTGAAAAGTACTATTCGAAAGGTGGTGTACTACATGTCGGGCGAAAAGCGAGAGAATCTGTTCTCATGGTGCTAGTCGCAGGTGCGTTTAATCTCATGGTGCTCTGTGCTACAACATCTGAGCAATGAGAGATTGACCTGTTGACTATAGGGACATCGTCCTCTGCATTTTGCACGCAGTCTCCAAGGCCCATGCCGTCCATGTCTCTCTGTATATGTTCTTTCACCTTATTTTGTGTAGGAGCTATGATAGAAGGACCGGGTGAAGGTGTATGTGTAGGAGTCTTAATCACAGATGGTCCCTCACCAAAGAGTTTAAAAACCAAGTCCTCAATAGCAAATCTCACGGTAGATCCAACTTTCATTCCATGGTCTTTCTTAAAGTGATCAATTAACATATGCTTGACACCATGTCGCTCTGAGCTGATCTCAGCCAACAACCCCTGTGCAAGAGTGGTATGAGAAATTGTCCCTGTACTTGATCCTTTTGCTGATTGAGTACCATTTGTGTGTCTTTAATGGTGGAGAACTAATATGTGTCGGCTCAGGGGGTACATCAGTAGTAGCTGTGGGGTGAGCAACGGAAGTAATAATAGGAAAAGTGGGCACTCGATAGGAGCATTTGGAGTAGGCTCAGTAACTGAATGAATATATGGAGGTACCTCTGGATCAACTATGATGGGAGTAGAGGTAGGAACTTTCGGTGCAGATATTGACTATGTTGTAACTGCGGAAGTAGTAGTGGGAAGCACAGAAGGCTTTGCTGAAACTGGTACCCACTATTTCTTTGGCTCCACAAACATCACCTTGCCTTTACCCTTGTTAGTCGTAGTAATAGGGGGCTGAACAGGGGGACGCACAGCAATTGTAGGGGGGAGGAGGAGGAACCGTGGTACAATGATCATAAGAATGGGCCAAATGTTTATAAGAGAAGCAAAAAATCAGTCGCTTTTCATAAATGACTGTTTGCTAGAAGTCACAGTTACCAGCGTACTCAATCCAAACCTTGTCGGGCAACTTATGCCCTAAATTCACCTCAATGCACACCCTTGCCTCACTAGGTCGTCTCAAGTTGAAGGTGGCCTCATCGATCCTCAAAGGTATTCCTATTGCCCGAGATAAAGCAAAAAGGAACCCCTTGGCACGTAAATGTACTGGAGGTAGAGGGAAGGATATCCATACGGGAACTATCAGTATCTCTTGCTCAGGTGTAAACTCACACGGCTACTTAAGGACTCTCATTGGACACCTATCAATATACCATGAAGGTTTAAGAAAAAGTTTGTTGTAATCCTCCTCACGTGTAAGGTGTATAAGTATGTGTGTTTTGTTATTTAATCCCACCTCAAAGCAACCATGGAATCCAAACTTAGAAAATATCTTACTTACCTTCCTCATGGTGTGCTTATGATGTGGAAATTTCCCTACAAGTGTATATTTGTAAGGATCAGAAAGTGTAGCCTCCTCCGTCTCAATCAAAACTACTGTCGGCTCACCCATATGTATAAAGGGTTCTTTGGCAGCAAACCTAGCAGTGGAAGAGTCATCTATGCCTTGTATAACTGATGCAAAAGACTTCCGTGAACTCTGCTTAGCTTGAGAAAGGCCTGGACGGTCGAAAACTACAGTAGCATAGGTCTTTCGGCCCTAATTGAGCACTATCTAGGCTTTATGTGGGAAAATCGATGGTAAAAATGGATTTGGATTAACTGGATGAACATTCTGGTCAAAAGTTGCTGGAGGCAAAAATGGATTTGGATTAATTGGATGAACATTCTAGCGGCTCCGTTTTCCGGCTAAAATCAACTGGAGGCAGAAAATTATGATTTTCTGCAATCGGGATGCGGTTACTCCAATTAAACCATGGGGAAGGGAAGGTGCGAAGCCTGATTGACCTAAATAAAGGAGAGCACCTTACTATTACCATCTGGAGGACTTCTCACCCTAGTCTTATTCCACTTTAGCTCTTTTCACTCAATTGATGGCTGGAGGCACCCCCAGTTAGCTGATCTATGACCATCCTAGTGCTCCAGTAACAAGAGCTCCACACTAGAGCACAAAAGAACGACATCTCTCTATCGTTCTCTTAAGTATGCTTTATGGCAGGGCAGTCCCCTAAAAACCTAAACCCAATCTTGTGCGAAATTTCATGCTGAACAACACGATCAGGTGCGTTTCCCGAGATGAGCACTATAGAGGCCGAACTTTGCAATTTTTCGACAAACTGTCCGTTTAAGTTTGGTGCCATATCTGGTACGTCCCAACTTTGATCGTTGTGATTTTTGGACTAAAGGTTTTTCATTTTCATGGGAATTATGAATCTCTGGCGCATGTTGCAGTTTGAGCTCTGTACGAGAATTAATTGCAAAATCCATTTCGAGCTTTACATTTTCCAAAGTTGTAATTTCGACGAAATTGGACGTCGAGGACACCACCTTGGGCGTTTTCGAGCCTTCTGAGTTCATTGATGGTGGTCCCATATCCAAATTCTGACTAGAACTGGGTGTTTCAATGACATTGGGATTCATCCCATGATTTTTCATTCTCAGATCTATTGAGCTAGGGGTTGAATCTGATGTTGAAATTGCAGGAGATGTATGAGCGATTGTTGGTGATGATTTCTCATCGCTAGGGGTGGTGCAATCCGGTGGTTTAGGTGGTAGATCTTGTGTATTAGAGTTTTGGTGATTTTAGCATTAGAGGCAGAGCGTCTGCTCTCCGGCTGTTGGTACCACTGTGTTTGCTTGGCAAACTCCACAAGGTGGAGTACCGTACCACAAGGAAGGAGGTCCTCCGTGAAATTTCCTTCGATTGTTGCTTTCGGGACTATTTACTAGATTTATATAGTTACCAGCTCAACATAATCTGGTGAAGGTTGGGGGTCACCATAGGTTGGTTGACAAACCCAAGGGCAAAGCAAAGCCAGCAAGCTACGGCCCCCGACCAACTAAAATTGGACAGTTTTCGGGTCTTGCACAATCGATAAGATCGGGCCTCATCTATCATCTACTAGAAAAAACTAGGAAGGCAAGAGAAAGCAACCGCCCCTCGGGGAGTCACCTCCCTCCCTGCCTTTCTTTCTGGTGTTTTTCTCTACTCTTGTGGTTTACTCTGATCCAATCAAGGTTTTTCTTCAAGGAGCCAATTCACGCACGCTTTGCAAGGCACATTCTTTCATTGCCTATGTATCAAGCTTCAAATCGCCACTTTCCGACTTCCTGAATTGGGAGAGCAAGTCTCTCTTTTTTTGGGGAGAGGGGGGAGCAGAGCAGTGAACCCATATGGACACTATACCCACTAGTGCCGTGTAAGTCATTAGGACAACTACTGGCGCTTCAAAAGGCTTAGATTCTAAGGGTGCTACTGAAAGCCCAAAATAGCTAAAGCTGAGTGGTGAACGGCCAGACCCGAAAAGGTGAAGGGCAGGTGGTGGGAATTTGGGAAAGTCGAGCTGATCGGATGTCTGAACAAGTGTTCGTATCAGCTATGAGCACTTTTTCCGGAATCTGACATTCTATCTTCTGCTGCTATCTTGTCTGCTAAAATGGAAAAAATCTGATTTTCTTCTCTATAAATCAAGTAGTTTGAAAGCCTGGAATAGGCAGGATTCAATCAAGCACTTTTCGCTAGTTTCTTCGAGAGCAGAAAGAAGCAGGGTAGAGGACATTCCTTTATTGAGTTCACTCCGGAAAGCTGCTTTCAAAGTGCTCATCTCTTCGCTCTCCTCCTTCTACTTGACTTGACATCTAGATACCCGCTACACCCAACAAGGAAAGAAAACCTCACTGGCGTGCGCCCTGGCAAGTGATTCCCTCCTCGAAACTGCCCGCAGCTGCTCCTGCTTTTCCAACGCCAACGGCTGCAGCTGACCTCATGCTTCCATCAAACAAAGCACTCGGCTCCCACTTTGCACCTATTCTAGTAACAAGGAGAAAAGACAAGATGGAAGGATGGTCGTAGATCACTCTATAGGCCGTCAATAGTCTATTAACGCCTCGTAGTACCGTAGCCACACCAGGTATCTCCCATCGCTTCGACAGTCCAGGGGTCCTCCATCACAAGAAAGCATGTCGCCTGGCTCAGAAACCAAATGTTCCCAGAAATTCTTGCTCCCAATGAAAATTGTGCCAGTTTTATCCAACCCCGTCGTAAGCATATTCAAAAGCTGATCTCACTTCCTGACTATGGTGACTAGGACTCTCTTTGGATTACGATTTCAAAATGCCTGGATCGCTCTTCTAGGATCCGTATGAGGAAAAATCGGTTGTGATAGAAAGATTTGTGAAAGATAAAAAATTTGATAAACAAATCTAGATCGATGATATATTCTAAGACTCCTTTCTATTGCGCCTAAAACTTTGATTTCTAGTAATATTTCATGTGTTTCCCCCAGACCTGGCATAAGAGAAGGAATTAAATGTGGCCTCTTTGCCCTAGTAGTTACAGGATGATCCTTCGTCGCGAGAACGAATATCGGGGGAGCTACCAATCCTAGGGCTGCGCTCGCTTCCTTTGGAAAAAGAACAGATACTTAAGTCGTAGGAGGGAGCTAGGAGTCTTCCCTTAAGTCTTCCATTCATGTTTTCATGGGTGGCTACATACATCGGGAGAAAAGGTTACGTTAGCATGCCCCTCCTTGATCGGAGAGCCTCTTCGGCATACTTTTCACTGGTATGGCAGAGAGAGCCTTGCTCTCATCTTTCATTTATGGATCTCCCTCGCCTGCCATGGTGCCCAACCAATAAGACTACATTCTATTCCTATTTGCTTGTCTTTCATTTTGATTGAATATAAGATGAATGCTTGGTTTACATTAGGGAAGAAAGATACATGAACAACTGTCGGGGGCTTGGGAACCAAAGGGCAGTTAGAGCGGATAAATCTCTTAAGGAATCGCCATTCTTTTCTCTAGCCTTTCGACTTCCACTCCTACTTCGTAAGGAAGTTCAGCAGGATCCATTCTTGGTAGTGGACTTTGGTCCAGCATTTCGGGTAGGCCTCGAACTAGCCCTTTGGCCAAGCTCGAAGCTGCGAGCCTACTTAAATAGCTTATGCTTACCAAGCCTAATCTACTAATTCCGACACCGTCGCGACAGATGACAAAATTGCCCTGGTGCGGTTTTCCTTTGTTAATTTCTCGAGATCTCGGGACTCCACCCCGAGTCCAATTTCTCGGGCCATTTCCAATCAGCCTTCCAAATTTCAGCCCATTCCGACACCGTCGCGACAAATGACAAAATTGCACCTAGTGCAATTTTTCAATGTTAATTTCCGGAGATCTCGGGACTCCACCCCGAGTCCAGTTTCTCGAGCCGTTTTCGACCAGCCTGCCAAATTTCAGCCAACTCCGACACCGTCGCGACAAATGACAAAATTGCCCATGGTGCGGCTTTTCTTTGTTAATTTCCTGAGATCTTAGGACTCTACCCCGAGCCCAATTTCTCGGGCCGTTCCCAATCAGCCTGCCAAATTTCAGCCCATTCCGACACCGACGGGGCAAATGATAAAATTGCCCCGGGTGCGATTTTTCTTAGATAATTTCCTGAAATCTCGGGGCTCCGTCCCGAGCCCAAATTCTCGGGCCGTTTTTTCAATCAGCCTGCCAAATTTCAGCCCATTCTGACACCGTCGCAACAAATGACAAAATTGCCCCTGGTACGATTTTCCTTTGTTAATTTCCCGAGATATCGGGATTCCGCCCCAAGTCCAATTTCTCAGGCCGTTTCCAATCAGCCTTCCAAATTTCAGCCAATTCCGACACCGGCGGGACAAATGACAAAATTGCCCCTACTGCGATTTTTCTTTGTTAATTTCCAGAGATCTCAGGACTCCGCCTCGAGTCCAATTTCTCTGGCCGTTTCCAATCAGCCTGCCAAATTTTAGCCCATTCCGACACCGTCGCGACAAATGATAAAATTGTCCTGGTGCGATTTTTCTTTGTTAATTTCCCAAGATCTCAGAACTCCGCGCCGAGTCCAATTTCTCGGGCCGTTTCTGACCAGCCCGCCAAATTTCAGCCCATTTCGACATCGTCGCGACAAATGACAAAATAGCCCTTGGTGCGATTTTTCTTTGTAAATTTCACGAGATCTCGGGACTCTGCCCTGAGTCCAATTTCTTGGGCCGTTTCCAATCAGCCTGCCAAATTTCAGCCCATTCCAACACCGTCGCGACAAATGACAAAATTGCCCCTGCTGCGTTTTCCCTTTGTTAATTTCTCGAGATCTCGGGACTCCGTCCCTAGTACAATTTCTCGGGCCGTTTCCAATCAGCCTACCAAATTTTAGCCCATTCCGACACCGTCTCGACAAATGACAAAATTGCCCCTTGGGCAATTTTTCTTTGTTAATTTCCAAAGATCTCGGGACTCCGCCCCGATTCCAATTTCTCGAGCCGTTTCCAATCAGCCTGCCAAATTCCAGCCGATTCCGACACAGTCGCTACAAATGACAATTGCCCCAGGGGCGATTTTCTTTGTTAATTTCTCGAGATCTCGGGACTCTGCTTCGAGTCTAATTTCTTAGGCCGTTTCCAATCATCTTGCCAAATTTCAGCCCGTTCCGACAAGGGCCGTTTCCAATCAGCCTGTCAAATTTCAGCCCATTCTGACACTGTCACGACAAATGACAAAATTGCCCCTAGTGCGATTTTTCTTTGTTAATTTTTCGAGATCTAGGGACTCAGCCACGAGTCCAATTTCTCGGGCCGTTTCAATCAGCCAGCCAAATTTCAGCCCATTTCGACACCGTCACGACAAATGACAAAATTGCCATGGTACGGTTTTTCTTTGTTAATTTCCTGAGATCTTGGGACTTCGCCCCGAGTCCGATTTCTGGGGCTGTTTTCGACCAGCCTGCCAAATTTCAGCCCATTCCGACACCGTCACGATAATGACAAAATTACCGCTAGTGCGATTTTTCTTTGTTAATTTCCTAAGATCTCGGGACTCCACCACGAGTCCAATTTCTTTGGCCGTTTCCAATCGGCCTGCTAAATTTCAGCCCATTCCGACATCGTCGCGACAAATGACAAAATTGTCCGGGTGCGATTTTTCTTTGTTAATTTCACGAGATCTCGAGACTCTGCCCCGAGTCCAATTTCTTGGGCCGTTTTCGACCAACCCGCCAAATTTAAACCTATTCTGATACCGTCGCAACAAATGACAAAATTGCCACTACTATGATTTCTCTTTGTTAATTTCTCGAGATCTCGGGACTCCATCCCTATTCGGATTTCTCGGGCCGTTTCCAATCAACCAGCCAAATTTCAGCCCATTCCGACACCGTTGCGACAAATGACAGAATTGCACCTGGAGCAGTTTTTCTTTGTTAATTTCAAGAGATCTCGAGACTCCGCCACGAGTCCAATTTCTCGGGCCATTTACAATCAGCATTCCAAATTTCAGCCCATTCCGACACCGTCGTGACAAATTACAAAATTGCCCCTAGTGCGATTTTTCTTTGTTAATTTCCCGAGATCTCAGGATTTCGCCCCGAGTCCAATTTCTCGGGCCGTTTCCAATTAGCCTGCCAAATTTCAGCCCGTTACGACACCGTCGCGACAAATGACAAAATTGCACTTGGTGAGATTTCTCTATGTTAATTTCTAGAGATCTCGAGACTCTGCCCCGAGTCCAATTTCTCGGGCCGTTTCCAATCTGCCTGCCAAATTTCAACCCATTCCGACACCGTCGCGACAAATGACAAAATTACCCCTGGTGCGATTTTTCTTTGTTAATTTCCCGAGATCTCGGGACTCCGCAACGAGTCCAATTTCTCGAGCCATTTCCAATCAGCTTCTAAATTTCAGCCCATTCCGACACCGTCGTAACAAATGACAAAATTACACCTAGTGCGGTTTTTATTTGTTAGTTTCCCAAGATCTCGAGACTCCACGCCGAGTCCAATTTCTCAGGCCGTTTCCAATCAGCCTGCCAAATTTCAGCCCATTCCAACATTGTCGCTACAAATGACAAAATTGCCCCAGGGGCAGTTTTTCTTTGTTAATTTCTCGAGATCTCGGGACTCCGCCCCGAGCAAAATATCTCAGACCGTTTTCAATCAGCCTGCCAAATTTTAGCCCATTTCGACACCGTCGCGACAAATGACAAAAATACCCTTGGTGTGGTTTTCCTTTGTTAATTTCTCGAGATCACGGGACTCCACCCCGAGTCTAATTTCTAGGGCCATTTCCAATCAACCTTCCAAATTTTAGTACATTCCGACACCGTCGTGACAAATGACAAAATTGCCCCTAGTGCGATTTTTCTTTGTTAATTTCCTGAGATCTCGGGATTCCGTCCCGTGTCCAATTTCTCTGGCCGTTTCCAATCAGTCTACCAAATTTCAGCCCGTTCTGACACCGTCACGACAAATGACAAAATTGCACCTGCTGCGATTTTTCTATGTTAATTTCCAGAGATCTCGGGACTCCGCCCCTAGTCCAATTTCTTGGGCCGTTTCCAATCAGCCTGCCAAATTTCAGCCCATTCCGACACCGTCGAGACAAAAGACAAAATTACCCCGGTGCGGTTTTTCTTTGTTAATTTCTTAAGATCTCGGGACTCTGTCCCAAGTCTAATTTCTCGGGCCGTTTCTAATCAACCTGCCAAATTTCAGCCCATTACGACACTGCCGCGACAAATAACAAAATTGCCCTTGGGCGATTTTTCTTTGTTAATTTCCAGAGATCTCGGGACTCCGTCCCGAGTCCAATTTCTCGGGCCGTTTCCAGTCAACCTGCCAAATTTCAGTCCATTCTGACACCGTCGCGACAAATGACAAAATTGTCCTGGTGGGGTATTTCTTAGTTAATTTCCTGAGATCTTGGGACTCCGCACCGAGTCCAATTTCTCGGTCCGTTTCCGACCACCCTGCTAAATTTTAGCTAATTCCGACACCGTCGCGACAAATGACAAAATTGACCATGGTGCGACTTTTCTTCGTTAATTTTTCGAGATCTCGTGATTCCACCCCGAGCCCAATTTCTCAGGCCGTTCCCAATCAGCCTTCCAAATTTCAGCCCATTCCGATACCGATGCGACAAATGACAAAATTGCCCCTGTTGCGATTTTTCTTTGATAATTTCTCGAGATCTTGGGACTCAGCCCCGGGCCCAATTTCTCGGGCCGTTTTCAATCAGCATTCCAAATTTCAAGCCATTCCCACATCGTCCCGACAAATGACAAAATTACCCCTGGTGCGATTTTCCTTTGTTAATTTCCCGAGATCTCAGGACTCTGCCCCGAGTCCAATTTCTCGGGCCATTACGCTTAGTAGCTCTGTTTGCGGTATAAGTGTCCAATATGCCAAATATCCGATGGAAACACATGGAAGTAGTATGCTTCAATTTTCTTTCCAATCAACCTTCTAAATTTCAGCCCATTCCGACACCGTCGGGACAAATGACAAAATTTCCCCTAGTGCGGTTTTTTTGTTAATTTCCCGAGATCTCGAGATTTCGTCCCGAGTCCAATTTTTCGGGCTGTTTCCAATCAGCCTGCCAAATTTTACCCCGTTCCGACACCACCGCGACAAATGACAAAATTACACCTGGTGTGATTTTTCTATGTTAATTTCCAGAGATCTCGGGACTCCGCCCCGAGTTCAATTTCTCTAGCCGTTTCCAATCAGTCTGCCAAATTTCAGCCCATTCCGACACCGTCGCGACAAATGACAAAATTGACCCTGGTGCGATTTTTCTTAGTTAATTTCCCGAGATCTAGGGGCTCCGCCACGAGTCCAATTTATCGGGCCGTTTCCAATCAGCCTGTCAAATTTCAGCCAACTACGACACCATCGCGACAAAGGATAAAATTGCCCTGGTGCGGTTTTTCTTTGTTAATTTCAAGAGATCTCGAGACTCCGCACCGAGTCCAATTTCTCGGGCCGTTTTCGACCAGCCTGCCAAATTTCAGCCCATTCTGACACCGTCGCGATAGTGACGAAAGTACCCCTGGTGCAATTTTTTTTGTTAATTTCCCGAGATCTCAGGACTCAGCCACGAGTCCAATTTCTCTGGCCATTTCCAACCAGCCAGCCAAATTTCAGCCCATTCCAAAACCGTCGCGACAAATGACAAAATTGTCCTGGTGCGATTTTTCTTTGTTAATTTCTTGAGATCTCGGGACTCGATCCCGAGTCCAATTTCTTGGACCGTTTCCGACCAGCCTGCCAAATTTCAGCCCATTATGATACCGTTGCGACAAATGACAGAAGTGCTCCTGGGGTGGTTTTTCTTTGTTAATTTGAAGAGATCTCGGGACTCCGCCCCGAGTCTAATTTCTCGGTCGTTTTCGAACATCTGCCAAATTTTAGCCCATTCTGACACCGTCGCGATAATGACAACATTACCCTTGGTGCGATTTTTTTTGTTAATTTCCCGAGATCTCGGGACTCGGCCACGAGTCCAATTTATCTGGCCGTTTCCAACCAGCCAACCAAATTTCAGCCCATTCCGAAATCGTCGTGACAAATGACAAAATTGTCCAGGTACGATTTTTCTTTGTTAATTTCCCGAGATCTCGGGACTCCGCCCCGAGTCCAATTTCTTGGGTCGTTTCCGACCAGTCCGCCAAATTTCAGCCCATTTTAATACCATCGCGACAAATGACAAAATTGCACCTGGTGCGAATTTTTTTGAAGTTCACGAGATCTCGAGATTTCACCCCGAGTCCAATTTCTTGGGACGTTTCCAATCAGCCTTCAAAATTTCAGCCCATTCCGACACCGTCGCGACAAATGACAAAATTGCCCATGCTGCGATTTCTCTTTGTTAATTTCTTGAGATCTCGGGACTCCGTCCTTAGTCCAATTTCTCGGGCTGTTTCCAATCAGCCTTCAAAATTTCAGCCCATTCCAACACCGTCACGACAAATGACAAAATTACCCTTGCTGCGATTTCTCTTTGTTAATTTCTCGAGATCTCGGGACTCTGTCCCGAGTCCAATTTCTCGGGCCGTTTCCAATCAGCCTGCCAAATTTCAGTTCATTCCGATATCGTCGCGATAAATGACAAAATTGTCCCTGGGGCGAATTTTCTTAGTTAATTTCAAAAGATCTCGGGACTCCGCCCCCAGTCCAATTTTTCTGGCCATTTCGAATGAGCTTGCTAAATTTCAGCCCATTCCGACACTATTGCGACAAATTATAAAATAGCCCCTAGTGCGGTATTTCTTTGTTAATTTCGCGAGATCTCGGGACTCCGTCCCCAGTCCAATTTCTTGGGCCGTTTCTGACTAGCCCGCCAAATTTTAGCCCATTCCGACACCGTCGCGACAAATGACAAAATTGCCCATGGTGCGACTTTTCTTCGTTAATTTCCCGAGATCTCGGGATTCCACCCCGAGCCCAATTTCTTGGGCCGTTCCCAATCAGCCTGCCATATTTCTGCCCATTCCGATACCGACGCGGCAAATGACAAAATTGCCCCTGGTGCGATTTTTCTTTGATAATTTCCCGAGATCTCGGGACTCTGCCCCGAGTCCAATTTCTCGGGCCGTTTCCAATCAGCCTGCCATATTTCTGCCCATTCCGATACCGACGCGGCAAATGACAAAATTGCCCCTGGTGCGATTTTTCTTTGATAATTTCCCGAGATCTCGGGACTCTGCCCCGAGTCCAATTTCTCGGGCCGTTTCCAATCAGCCTTCCAAATTTCAGCCCATTCCGACATCGTCGGGACAAATGACAAAATTGCCGCTAGTGCAGTTTTTCTTTGTTAATTTCTCGAGATCTTGGGATTTCGCCGTGAGTCCAATTTCTCTGGCCGTTTCCAATCACCTTGCCAAATTTCAGCCCGTTTCGACACCGTCACGACAAATGACAAAATCGCATCTGGTTTGATTTTTCTATGTTAATTTCCAGAGATCTCGGGACTCTGCCCCGAGTCCAATTTCTCGGGCCGTTTCCAATCAATCTGCCAAGTTTCAGCCGATTTTGACACCGTCGAGACAAATGACAAAATTGACCCTGGTGCGATTTCCAGGAACTCCGCCACGTGTCCAATTTCTCGAGCCGTTTCCAACAGCCTGCGAAATTTCAGCCCATTCTGACGCCGTCACGACAAATGACAAAATTGCCCCGAGTGTGATTTTTCATTGTTAATTTCCTGAGATCTCGGAACTCCGCCCCAAGTCCAATTTCTCGGGCCGTTTCCGACCAACCCGCCAAATTTCAGTCCATTTCGACATCGTCGCGACAAATGACAAAATTGCCCTTGGTGCGATTTTTCTTTGTTAATTTCACGAGATCTCGGGACTCCACCCCGAGTCCAATTTCTTGGGCCGTTTCCAATCAGCCTGCAAAATTTCAGCCCATTCCGACACCGTCCCGACAAATGACAAAATTGTCCTGGTGTGATTTTTCTTTGTTAATTTCAAGAGATCTTGGGACTCAGCCCCGAGCCCAATTTCTCGGGCCGTTTTCAATCATCCTTCCAAATTTCAGCCCATTCCGACACCATCGTGACAAATGACAAAATTACCCCCGGTGCGGTTATCCTTTGTTAATTTCCTGAGATCTCGGGACTCTGCCCCAAGTCCAATTTCTCGGGTTGTTTCCAATCACCTTCCAAATTTCAGCCCATTCCGACACCGTCGGGACAAAGGACAAAATTGCCCCTAGTGCGGGTTTTCTTTGTTAATTTCTCTAGATCTCGGGACTTCGTCCCTAGTCCAATTTTTCGGGCCGTTTCCAATCAACCTGCCAAATTTCAGCCCATTCCGACACCGTCGTAACAAATGACAAAATTGCCCCGGAGGTGGTTTTTCTTAGTTAATTTCAAAAGATCTCGAGACTCCGCCCCGAGTCCAATTTCTCGGGCCGTTTCCAATCGGTCTGCCAAATTTCAGCCCATTCCGACACCGTCGTGACAAATGACAAAATTGATCCTGGTGTCATTTTTCATTGTTAATTTCCCGAGATCGAGGGACTCCGCCACGAGTCCAATTTCTCGGGCCGTTTCCAAATAGCTTGCCAAATTTCAGCCCATTATGACACCGTCACGACAAATGACAAAATTGCCCTCGTTCGATTTTTCTTTGTTAATTTCTCGAGATCTTGGGACTTCGTCCCGAGTCCAATTTCTCGGGCCGTTTTCGAGCAACGTGCCAAATTTAAGCCCATTCCGACACCATCGTGATAATGACAAAATTACCCATGGTACGATTTTTCTTTGTTAATCTCCCGAGATCTCGGGACTCCACCACGAGTCCAATTTCTCTGGCCGTTTCCAATCAACGTGCTAAATTTCAGCCCATTCCGACACCATCGCGACAAATGACAAAATTGTCCTAGTACAATTTTTCTTTGTTAATTTCCCGAGATCTCGGGACTCCGTCCCGAGTCCAATTTCTTGGGCCGGTTCCGACCAGCCCTCCAAATTTCAGCCCATTCTGATACCGTCACGACAAATGACAAAATTGCCCCTGTTGCGATTTCTCTTTGTTAATTTCTCGAGATCTCGGGACGCCGTCCCTAGTCCAATTTCTCGGGACGTTTCCAATCAGCTTACCAAATTTTAGCCCATCCCGACGTCGTCGCGACAAGTGACAGATTTGCTCCTGGGGGTGGTTTTTCTTTGTTAAATTCAAGAGATCTCGAGACTCCGCCCCGAGTACAATTTTTTGGGCCATTTTCGACCAGCCTGCCAAATTTCAGCCAATTCCGACACCGTCGCGTTAATGAAAAAATTACCTCTGGTGCGATTTTTTTTAATTTCCCGAGATCTCGGGACTCGGCCACGTGTCCAATTTCTCTAGTCGTTTCCGACCAGCCAGCCAAATTTCAGCCCATTCCGAAACCATCGCGACAAATGACAAAATTGTCCTGGTGCGATTTTTCTTTGTTAATTTCCCGAGGCCTCGGGACTCCGCCCCGAGTCCAATTTCTTGGGCTGTTTCCAACCAAACCGTCAAATTTCAGCCCATTCTGATATCGTCGCACCAAATGACAAATTGCCCCCAGTCCGATTTTTTTTGTAAATTTCACGAGATCTCGGGATTCCGCCCCGAGTCCAACTTCTCAGGCCGTTTCCAATCAGCCTTCAAAATTTCAGCCCAATCCGACACCGTCGTGACAAATAACAAAATTGCCCCTGCTGCGATTTCTCTTTGTTAATTTCTCGAGATCTCAGGACTCCGTCCCTAGTCCAATTTCTCGGGCCAGCCTGCCAAATTTCAGCCCATTCCGACACCGCCGCGACAAATGACAAAATTGCCCCTGGGGCGATTTTTCTTTGTTAATTTCAAAAGATCTCGGGACTTCGCCCCGAGTCCAATTTCTCGGGCCGTTTCCAATCAGCCTGCCAAATTTCAGCCCATTCCGACACCGTCGTGACAAATGGCAAAATTGCCCCTGGTGTGATTTTTCTTTGATAATTTCGAGAGATCTCGGGACTCCATCCCTAGTCCAATATCTTGGGCCGTTTCCAATCAGCCTGCCAATTTTCAGCCAATTCCGACACAGTCGCGGCAAATGACAAAATTGTCCTGGTGTGATTTTTCTTGGTTAATTTCATGAGATCTCGGGATTCTGCCCCGAGTCCAATTTCTTGGGCTGTTTCCAACCAACCCGTCAAATTTCAGCCCATTCTGATATCGTCGCGCCAAATGACAAATTGCCCCCAGTGCAATTTCTCTTTGTAAATTTCACGAGATCTCGGGATTCCGCCCCGAGTCCAACTTCTCAGGCCGTTTCCAATCAGCCTTCAAAATTTCAGCCCAATCCGACACCGTCGCGACAAATAACAAAATTGCCCCTGCTGCGATTTCTCTTTGTTAATTTCTCGAGATCTCAGGACTCCGTCCCTAGTCCAATTTCTCGGGCCAGCCTGCCAAATTTCAGCCCATTCCGACACCGCCGCGACAAATGACAAAATTGCCCCTGGGGCGATTTTTCTTTGTTAATTTCAAAAGATCTCGGGACTTCGCCCCGAGTCCAATTTCTCGGGCCGTTTCCAATTAGCCTGCAAAATTTCAGCCCATTCCGACACCGTCGCGACAAATGACAAAATTGCCCCTGAGGCGATTTTACTTTGTTAATTTCAAAAGATCTCGGGGCTCCACCCCGAGTCCAATTTTTCGGGCCGTATCCAATCAGCCTGCCAAATTTCAGCCCATTCCGGCGCCGTCGCGACAAATGCCAAAATTGCCCCTGGGGCAATTTTTCTTTGTTAATTTCTCGAGATCTTGGGGCTCCGCCCTGAGACCAATTTCTCGAGCCGTTTCCGACCAGCCCGTCAAGTTTCAGCCCATTCCGACATTGTCGCGACAAATGACAAAATTACCCCTGGTGCGATTTTTTTATGTTAATTTCCAGAGATCTCGGGACTTCGCCCCGAGTCCAATTTCTCGGGCCATTTCCCATCAACCTGCCAAATTTCAGCCCATTTCGATACCGTCACGACAAATAACAAAATTACCCCTGGTGCGATTTTCCTTTGTTAATTTCTTGAGATCTCAGGACGCTGCCCCGAGTCCAATTTCTCGGTCCGTTTCCAATCAGCCTTCCAAATTTCAGCCCATTCCGACACCGTCGTGATAAATGACAAAATTGCCCCTGGTGTGATTTTTCTTCGTTAATTTCTCGAGATCTCGAGATTCCGCCCCGAGTCCAATTTCTCGGCCCGTTTCAAATCAGCCTCCCAAATTTCAGCCCGTTCCGACACCGTCACGACAAATGAAAAAATCGCACCTAGTTCAATTTTTCTATGTTAATTTCCAGAGATCTCGGGACTCTGCCCCGAGTCCAATTTCTCAGGCCGTTTCCAATCAGTTTGCCAAATTTCTGTTCATTCCGACATCGTCGAGACAAATGACAAAATTGACCCTGGTGCGATTTTTCTTTGTTAATTTCCCGAGATCTAGGAACTCCGCCACGAGTCCAATTTCTCGGGCCGTTTCCAACTGCCTACGAAATTTCAGCCCATTTCGACGCCGTCACGACAAATGACAAAATTGCCCCTAGTGTGATTTTTCATTGTTAATTTCTGGAGATCTTGGAACTCCGCCACAAGTCCAATTTCTCGGGCCATTTCCGACCAGCCCGTCAAATTTCAGCCAATTCCGACAATGTCGCGACAAATGACAAAATTGCCCTTGGTGCGATTTTTCTTTGTTAATTTCACGAGATCTCGGGACTCCGTCCTATGTCCAATTTCTTGAGCCATTTCCAATCAGCCAGCCAAATTTCAGCCATTTCCGACACCGTCGCGACATATGATAAAATTGTCTTGGTGGGGTTTTTCTTTCTTTATTTCTCGAGATCTTGGGACTCCGCCCCGAGTCCAATTTCTCGTGCCGTTTTCGACCAGCCTGCCAAATTTTAGCCAATTTCGACATCGTCACGACAAAGGACAAAATTGCCCTTGGTGCGGCTTTTCTTTGTTAATTTCTCGAAATCTCGGGATTCTACCCCGCGCCCAATTTCTCGGGCCGTTCCCAATTAGCCTGCCAAATTTCAGCCCATTACGACATCGACTCGGCAAATTAAAAAATTGCCCCTGGTGCGATTTTTCTTTGATAATTTCCCGAGATCTCGGGACTTTGCCCCAAGTCCAATTTCTCGGGCCATTTCCAATCAGCCTTCCAAATTTAAGCCCGTTCTGACACCGTCGGGACGAATGACAAAATTGCCCCTAATGCAGTTTTTCTTTGTTAATTTCCAAGGACCTTGGTATTCCGCCTCGAGCCCAATTTCTCGGGCCGTTTCCAATCAGCCTGCCAAATTTCAGCCCGTTCTGACATCGTCGCGACAAAAGACAAAATTGAACCCAGGGCGATTTTTCTAGGTTAATTTCCAGAGATCTCGGGATTCCGCCCCGAGTTCAATTTCTCTGGCCGTTTCCAATCAGTCTGCCAAATTTCAGCCCATTCCGACACCGTTGCGACAAATGACAAAATTGACCCTAGTGCCATTTTTCTTTGTTAATTTCTCGAGATCTAGGGACTCCGCCACGAGTCCAATTTCTCGGGCCGTTTCCAATCAGCTTGCCAAATTTCAGCCAATTACGACACCGTCGCGACAAATGACAAAATTGCCTTGGTGCAATTTTTCATTGTTAATTTTTCGAAATCTCGGGACTCCGCCTCGAGTCCAATTTCTCGGGCCGTTTTCGACCAGCGGGCCAAATTTCAGCCCATTCCGACACCGTCGGGACTAATGACAAAATTGCCCCTAATGCGGTTTTGCTTGTTAATTTCCCGTGATCTCGGTATTCCGCCCCGAGTTCAATTTCTCTGGCCATTTTCAATCAGCCTGTCAAATTTCAGCCTATTCTGACATCATCGCGACAAACGATAAAATTGCACCTAGTGCGATTTTTCTATGTTAATTTTCAGAGATCTCGGGACTCCGCCCCGAGTTCAATTTCTCTGGCCGTTTCCAATTAGTCTGCCAAATTTCAGCCCATTCCGACACCGTCGCGACAAATGACAAAATTGACCCTGGTGCCATTTTTCTTTGTCAATTTCCTGAGATCTAGGGACTCCGCCGCAAGTCCAGTTTCTCGGGCCATTTCCAATCAGCCCGCCAAATTTCGGCCCATTACGAAACCGTCGCGACAAATGACAAAATTGCCCTGGTGCGATTTTTCTTTGTTAATTTTTCGAGATCTCGGGACTCCATCCCGAGTCCAATTTCTCGGGCCGTTTTCGACCAGTGGGCCAAATTTCAGCCCATTCTGACACTGTCGCGATAATGATAAAATTACCCCAGGTGCTATTTTTCTTTGTTAATTTCCTGAGATCTCGGGACTCCGCCACGAGTCCAATTTCTCTGGCCGTTTCCAATCAGCCTGCTAAATTTCAGCCCATTCCGACACCGTCGCGACAAATGACAAAATTGTCCTGGTATGATTTCTCTTTGTTAATTTCCCGAGATCTCGGGACTCCGTCCTGAGTCCAATTTC
The DNA here is from genome assembly GCF_002742605.1 of Olea europaea var. sylvestris. NCBI lineage: Eukaryota > Viridiplantae > Streptophyta > Magnoliopsida > Lamiales > Oleaceae > Olea > Olea europaea. The sequence continues at coordinate 102,717 of NW_019241194.1, read as the reverse complement.
TTAGGCCGTTTCCGACCAGCCCGCCAAATTTCAGCCCATTCGGATACTGTCGCGACAAATGACAAAATTGCCCCTGCTGTGATTTCTCTTTATTAATTTCTCGAGATCTCGGGACTCCTTCCCTAGTCCAATTTCTCGGGACGTTTCCAATCAGTCTGCCAAATTTCAGCCCATTCCGACATCGTCGCGACCAATGACAGAATTGCTCCTGGGGCAATTTTTCTTTGTTAATTTCAAAAGATCTCGGGACTCCGCCCCAAGTCCAATTTTTCGGGCCATTTTCGACCAGCCGGCCAAATTTCAGCCCATTTCGAAACCGTCGCGACAAATGACAAAATTGTTCTGGCGCGATTTTTCTTTGTTAATTTCTCGAGATCTCGGGAGTCCGCCCGAGTCCAATTTCTAAGGCCGTTTCCGACCAACCCTTCAAATTTCAACCCATTCTGATACCGTCATGCCAAATGACAAAGTTGCCCCCGGTGTGATTTTTTAATAAATTTCATGAGATCTCGGGATTCCGTCCCGAGTCCAACTTCTCGAGCGTTTCCAATCAGCCTTTAAAATTTCAGCCCATTCAGACACCGTCGCGACAAATGACAAAATTGCCCGTGCTGCGATTTCTCTTTGTTAATTTCTCGAGATCTCGGGACTTCGTCCCTAGTCCAATTTTTCGGGCCGTTTCCAATCAGCCTGCCAAATTTCAACCCATTCCGACACCGTCGCGACAAATGACAAAATTGCCCCGGGGTGGTTTTTCTTAGTTAATTTCAAAAGATCTCGGGACTCCGCACCGAGTCCAATTTCTCGGGCCGTTTCCAATCGGTCTGCCAAATTTCAGCCCATTCCGACACCGTCGTGAGAAATGACAAAATTGATCCTGGTGCCATTTTTCATCGTTAATTTCCCGAGATCGAGGGACTCCGCCACGAGTCCAATTTCTCGGGCCGTTTCCAAATAGCTTGCCAAATTTTAGCCCATTATGACACCGTCACGACAAATGACAAAATTGCCCTCGTGCGATTTTTCTTTGTTAATTTCTCGAGCTCTTGGGACTTCATCCCGAGTCCAATTTCTCGGGCCGTTTTCGAGCAACGTGCCAAATTTCAGCCCATTCCGACACTATCGTGATAATGACAAAATTACCCCTGGTACGATTTTTCTTTGTTAATCTCCCGAGATCTCGGGACTCCGCCACGAGTACAATTTCTCTGGCCGTTTCCAATCAGCGTGCTAAATTTCAGCCCATTCCGACACCATCGCGACAAATGACAAAATTGTCCTAGTACAATTTTTCTTTGTTAATTTCTCGAGATCTCGGGACACCGTCCCGAGTCCAATTTCTTGGGTCGTTTCCGACCAGCCCTCCAAATTTCAGCCCATTCTGATACCGTCGCAACAAATGACAAAATTGCCCCTCCTGCGATTTCTCTTTGTTAATTTCTCGAGATCTCGAGACGCCGTCACTAGTCCAATTTCTCGGGACGTTTCCAATCAGCTTGCCAAATTTTAGCCCATCCTGACGTCATCGCGACAAGTGACAGATTTGCTCCTGGGGGTGGTTTTTCTTTGTTAATTTCAAGAGATCTCGAGACTCCGCCCCGAGTACAATTTTTCGGGCCATTTTCGACCAGCCTGCCAAATTTCAGCCAATTCCGACACCGTCGCTTTAATGAAAAAATTACCTCTGGTGCGATTTTTTTGTTAATTTCCCGAGATCTCGGGACTCGGCCACGAGTCCAATTTCTCTAGCCATTTCCAACTAGCCAGCCAAATTTCAGCCCATTCCGAAACCATCGCGACAAATGACAAAATTGTCCTGGTGCGATTTTTCTTTGTTAATTTCCCGAGGCCTCGGGACTCCGCCCCAAGTCCAATTTCTTGGGCTGTTTCCAACCAAACCGTCAAATTTCAGCCCATTCTGATATCGTCGCGCCAAATGACAAATTGCCCCCGGTCCGATTTTTTTGTAAATTTCACGAGATCTCGGGATTCCGCCCCGAGTCCAACTTCTCAAGCCGTTTCCAATCAGCCTTCAAAATTTCAGCCCAATCCGACACCTTCGCGACAAATAACAAAATTGCCCCTGCTGCGATTTCTCTTTGTTAATTTCTCGAGATCTCAGGACTCCGTCCCTAGTCCAATTTCTCGGGCCAGCCTGCCAAATTTCAGCCCATTCCGACACCGTCGCGACAAATGACAAAATTGCCCCTGGGTCGATTTTTCTTTTTTAATTTCAAAAGATCTCGGGACTTCGCCCCGAGTCCAATTTCTCGGGCCGTTTCCAATCAGCCTGCCAAATTTCAGCCCATTCCGACACCGCCGTGACGAATGGCAAAATTGCCCTTGGTGCGATTTTTCTTTGATAATTTCGCGAGATCTCGGGACTCCATCCCTAGTCCAATATCTTGGGCCGTTTCCAATCAGCCTGCCAATTTTCAGCCAATTCCGACACAGTCGCGACAAATGACAAAATTGTCCTGGTG
>NW_019241194.1:0-99572 GCF_002742605.1 Olea europaea var. sylvestris | reverse complement strand
CCCGAGTCCAATTTCTTGGGCCGTTTCCGACCAGCCCTCCAAATTTCAGCCCATTCTGATAACGTCGCGACAAATGACAAAATTGCCCCTGCTGCGATTTCTCTATGTTAATTTCTCAAGATCTCGGGACTCCGTCCCTAGTCCAATTTCTCGAGCCGTTTCCAATCAGCTTGCCAAATTTCAGCCCATTTCGACACCGTCGCGACAAATGACAAAATTACCCCTAGGGCGATTTTTCTTAGTTAATTTCAAAAGATCTCGGAACTTCGTCACGAGTCCAATTTCACGGGCCGTTCGAATCTGCCTGCCAGATTTCAGCCAATTCCGACACCGTCATGACAAACGATAAAATTGCCCCTGTAACGATTTTTCTTTGTTAATTTCGCGAGATCTTGGGACTCCGTCCCTAGTCAATTTCTTGGGCCGTTTCCGACCAACCCTCCAAATTTTAGCCCGTTCCGACATCGTTCCGACAAATGATAAAATTGCCCTTGGTGCGATTTTTCTTTGTTAATTTTTCGAGATCTCGGAACTTCACCCCGAGTACAATTTCTCGGGTCGTTTCCAACCAGCCCGCCAAATTTCAGCCCATTCCGACATCATCGCTACAAATGACAAAATTGCCCTTGGTGTGATTTTTCTTTGTTAATTTCACGAGATCTCGGGACTCCGCCCCGAGTCCAATTTCTTGGGCCGTTTCCAATCAGCCTGCAAAATTTCAGCCCATTCCGACACCCTCGCGACAAATGACAAAATTGTCCTGGTGTGATTTTTCTTTGTTAATTTCAAGAGATCTCGGGACTCCGCCCCGAGTCCAATTTCTGGGGCCGTTTCCAACCAGTCCGCCAAATTTCAGCCCATTCTAATACCGTCGTGACAAATGACAAAATTGCCCCCGGTGCGATTTTTCTTTGTAAATTAAACGAGATCTTGGGACTTCGCCCCGAGTCCAGTTTATCGGGCCGTTTCCAATCAGCCTGCAAAATTTCAGCCTATTTCGACATCGTCGCGACAAATGACAAAGTTGCCCCTGCTGCGATTTTTCTTTTTTAATTTCTCGATATCTCGGGCTCCGTCCCTAGTCCGATTTCTCGGGCCGTTTCCAATCAGCCTGCGAAATTTCAGCCCATTCCGACACCGTCGCGACAAATGACAAAATTGCCCCTGAGGCGATTTTACTTTGTTAATTTCAAAAGATCTCGGGGCTCCACCCCGAGTCCAATTTTTCGGGCCGTATCCAATCAGCCTACCAAATTTCAGCCCATTCCGGCACCGTCGCGACAAATGCCAAAATTGCCCCAGGGGCAATTTTTCTTTGTTAATTTCTCGAGATCTTGGGGCTCCGCCCCAAGACCAATTTCTCGGGCCGTTTCCGACCAGCCCGTCAAGTTTCAGCCCATTCCGACATCGTCGTGACAAATGACAAAATTATCCCTGGTGCGATTTTTTTATGTTAATTTCTAGAGATCTCGGGATTCCACCCCGAGTTCAATTTCTCTGGCCGTTTCCAATCAGTCTGCCAAATTTCAGCCCATTCCGACACCGTTGCGACAAATGACAAAATTGACCCTAGTGCCATTTTTCTTTGTTAATTTCTCGAGATCTAGGGACTCCGCCACGAGTCCAATTTCTCGGGTCGTTCCAATCAGCTTGCCAAATTTCAGCCAATTACGACACCGTCGCGACAAATGACAAAATTGCATTGGTGCAATTTTTCATTGTTAACTTTTCGAAATCTCGGGACTCCGCCCCGAGTCCAATTTCTCGGGCCGTTTTCGACCAGCGGGCCAAATTTCAGCCCATTCCGACACCGTCGGGACTAATAACAAAATTGCCCCTAATGCGGTTTTGCTTGTTAATTTCCCGTGATCTCGGTATTCCGCCTCGAGTCCAATTTCTCGGGCCATTTTCAATCAGCCTGTCAAATTTCAGCCTATTCTGACATCGTCGCGACAAACGACAAAATTGCACCTAGTGCGATTTTTCTATGTTAATTTCCAGAGATCTCGGGACTCCGCCCCGAGTTCAATTTCTCTGGCCGTTTCCAATTAGTCTGCCAAATTTCAGCCCATTCCGACACCGTCGCGACAAATGACAAAATTGACCCTGCTGCCATTTTTCTTTGTTAATTTCCCGAGATCTAGGGACTCCGTCGCTAGTCCGGTTTCTCGGGCCGTTTCCAATCAGCCCGCCAAATTTCAGCCCATTACGAAACCGTCGCGACAAATGATAAAATTGCCCTGGTGCGATTTTTCTTTGTTAATTTTTCGAGATCCCGGGACTCCACCCCGAGTCCAATTTCTCAGGCCGTTTTTGACCAGCGGGCCAAATTTCAGCCCATTCCGACACTGTCGCGATAATGACAAATTTACCCCAGGTGCTATTTTTCTTTGTTAATTTCCTGAGATCTCGGGACTCCGCCACGAGTCCAATTTCTCTGGCCGTTTCCAATCAGCCTGCTAAATTTCAGCCCATTCCGACACCGTCGCGACAAATGACAAAATTGTCCTGGTACGATTTCTCTTTGTTAATTCCCGAGATCTCGGGACTCCGTCCCGAGTCCAATTTCTTGGGCCGTTTCCGACCAGCCCGCCAAATTTCAGCCCATTCGGATACTGTCGCGACAAATGACAAAATTGCCCCTACTGTGATTTCTCTTTATTAATTTCTTGAGATCTTGGGACTCCTTCCCTAATCCAATTTCTCGGGACGTTTCCAATCAGCCTGCCAAACTTCAGCCCATTCCGACATCGTCGCGACCAATGACAGAATTGCTCCTGGGGCGATTTTTCTTTGTTAATTTCAAAAGATCTCGGGACTCCGCCCCAAGTCCAATTTTTCGGGCCATTTTCGACCAGCTGGCCAAATTTCAGCCCATTCCGAAACCGTCGCAACAAATGACAAATTTGTTCTGGCGCGATTTTTCTTTGTTAATTTCTCGATATCTCGGGAGTCCGCCCCGACTCCAATTTCTTAGGCCGTTTCCGACCAACCCTTCAAATTTCAACCCATTCTGATACCGTCGCGCCAAATGACAAAATTGCCCCCGGTGCGATTTTTTCATAAATTTCATGAGATCTCGGGATTCCGTCCCGAGTCCAACTTCTCGGGCGTTTCCAATCAGCCTTTAAAATTTCAGCCCATTCAGACACCGTCGCGACAAATGACAAAATTGCCCGTGCTGCGATTTCTCTTTGTTAATTTCTCGAGATCTCGGGACTTCGTCCCTAGTCCAATTTTTTGGGCCGTTTCCAATCAGCCTGCCAAATTTCAGCCCATTCCGACACCGTCGCGACAAATGACAAAATTGCCCCGGGGGTGGTTTTTCTTAGTTAATTTCAAAAGATCTCGGGACTCCGCCCCGAGTCCAATTTCTCGGGCCGTTTCCAATCGGCCTGCCAAATTTCAGCCCATTCCGACACCGTCGCGACAAATGACAAAATTGTCCTGGTGTGATTTTTCTTTGTTAATTTCATGAGATCTCGGGACTCTGCCCCGAGTCCAATTTCTTGGGCCGTTTTTGACCAGCCCGCCAAATTTCAGCAAATTCTGATACCGTCGCGACAAATGACAAAATTGCTCCTGGTGCGATTTCTCTTTGTAAATTTCACAAGTTCTCGGGATTCCGCCCCGAGTCCATTTTCTCGGGCCGTTTCCAATCAACCTGCAAAATTTCAGCCCATTCCGACACAGTCGCGACAAATGACAAAATTGCCCTTGCTGCGATTTCTCATTGTTAATTTCTCGATATCTCGGGACTCCGTCCCATGTCTAATTTCTCTGGCTGTTTCCAATCATCCTTCCAAATTTCAGCCCATTTCGACACCGTCGCGACAAATAACAAAATTGCCCCTGGGGCGATTTTTCTTTGTTAATATCCCGAGACCTCGGGACTCTGCCCCGAGTTCAATTTCTCGGGCCGTTTCCGACTAGCTTGCCAAATTTCAGCCCATTCCGACACCTTCGCGACAAATGACAAAATTGCCCCTAGTGCGATTTCTCTTTTTTAATTTCTCGATATCTCGGGACTTCGTCCCTAGTCCGATTTCTCGGGCCGTTTCCAATCAGCCTGCAAAATTTCAGCCCATTCCGACACCGTCGCGACAAATGACAAAATTGCCCCTGAGGCGATTTTACTTTGTTAATTTTAAAAGATCTCGGGGCTCCACCTCGAGTCCAATTTCTTGGGCGGTATCCAATTAGCCTGTCAAATTTCAGCCCATTCCGACACCGTCTCGACAAATGACAAAGTTGTCCATGCAGTGTTTTCTCTTTTTTAATTTCTCGAGATCTCGGGACTCCGTCCCTAGTCCAATTTCTCGGGCCGTTTCCAATCAGCCTGCCAAATTTTAGCCCATTCCGACACCGTCGCGACAAATGACAAAATCACCCCTAGGGCGATTTTTCTTTGATAATTTCTCGAGATCTCGGGACTTCGCCCCGAGCGCAATTTTTCGGGCCGTTTCCAATCAGCTATCAAAATTTCAGCCCATTCCGACATCATCGTGACAAATGACAAAATTGCCCCTAGTGCGGTTTTTCTTTGTCAATTTCTCGAGATCTCGGGATTTCGCCCAGAGCCCAAATTCTCGGGCCGTTTCGAATCTGCAAGCCAAATTTCAGCCCGTTCCGATACTATCGTGACAAATGACAAAATCGCACCTGGTGCGATTTTTCTTTGTTAATTTCCTGAGATTTCGAGACTCCGCCCCGAGACAAATTTCTCGGGCCGTTTCCAATCAGCTTGCCAAATTTCAGCCCATTCCAACACCGTCGCGACAAATGACAAAATTGCCCCTGCGGTGGTTTTTCTTTGTTAATTTCCCGAGATCAAGGGACTCCGCCCCGAGTCCAATTTCTTGGGCCGTTTCCAATCAGCCTACCAAATTTCAGCCCATTCCGACATTGTCGCGACAAATGACAAAATTGTCCCTGGGGCAATTTTTCATTGTTAATTTCCAGAGATCTCGGGACTCCGCCCCGAGTCCAATTTCTCGGGCCATTTCCGACCGGCCCGCCAAGTTTCTGCCCATTCCGACACCGTCGCGACAAATGACAAAATAACCCCTAGTGCGATTTTTTATGTTAATTTCCAGATATCTCGGGACTCCACCCCGAGCGCAATTTCTCGGGCCATTTCCCATCAGGCTACCAAATTTCGGCCCATTCCGACACCGTCGCGACAAATGACAAAATTGCCCCTGCTGCGATTTCTCTTTGTTAATTTCTCGAGATCTCGGGACTCCGTCCCTAGTCCAATTTCTCGGGCCGTTTCCAATCAACTTTCAAAATTTCAGCCCATTCCGACACTGTCGCGACAAATGACAAAATTACCCCTGCTGCGATTTCTCTTTGTTAATTTCTCGAGATCTCGGGACTCCGTCCCTACTCCAATTTCTCGGGCCGTTTCCAATCAGCCTGCCAAAATTCAGTCCATTCCGACATCGTCGCGACAAATGACAAAATTGCCCCTGGGGCGGTTTTTCTTAGTTAATTTCAAAAGTTCTCGGGACTCCGCCCCGTGTCCAATTTCTCGGGCCATTTCCAATTAGCCTGCCAAATTTTAGCCCATTCCGACACCGCGCGACAAATGACAAAATTGTCCCTGGTGCGGTTTCTCTTTGTTAATTTCGCGAGATCTCGGGACTCCATCTCTAGTCAAATTTCTCGGGCCGTTTCCGACCAGCCCGCCAAATTTCAGCCCATTCTGACATCGTCGCGACAAATGACAAAATTGCCCTTGGTGCGATTTTTCTTTGTTAATTTCCTGAGATCTCGAAACTCCACCCCGAGTCCAATTTCTCAGGCCGTTTCCGACCAGCTCGCTAAATTTCGGCCCATTCCGACACCGTCGCGACAAATGATAAAATTACCCCTGGGCGGTTTTTCTTTGTTAATTTCTCGAGATCTTGGGACTCCGCCCCGAGTCCAATTTCTCGGGCCGTTTCCGACCAGCCGCCAAATATCAGTCCATTCTGACACCGTCGTGACAAATGACAAAATTGCCCCTCGTTCGACTTTTCTTTGTTAATTTCTCGAGATCTCGGAACTCCGCCCCGAGTCTAATTTCTCGGACCATTTCCGACCAGCCCGTCAAATTTTAGACCATTCCGACATTGTCGCGACAAATGATAAAATTGCCCTTGGTGCGATTTTTCTTTGTTAATTTCACGAGATCTCGGGACTCCGCCCCGAGTCAAATTTCTTGGGCCGTTTCCAATCAGCCTACCAAATTTCAGTCCATTCCGAGACCGTCGCGACAAATGATAAAATTGCCCCTGGGGCGATTTTTCATTGTTAATTTCCTGAAATCTCGGGACTCCACCCCGAGTCCAATTTCCCGGGCGGTTTTCCATTAGCCTGCCAAATTTCAGCCCATTTCGACACCGTTGCAACAAATGACAAAATTGCCCCTGCTACGATTTCTCTTTTTTAATTTCTCGATATCTCGCGACTCCATCCCTAGTCCAATTTCTCGGGCCGTTTCCAATCAGCTTGCCAAATTTCAGCCCATTCCGACACCGTCGTGACAAATGACAAAATTGCCCCTGAAGCGATTTTTCTTTGTTAATTTCAAAAGATCTCGGGACTCCGCCCCGAGTCCAATTTCTCTGGCCGTTTTCGGTCAGCCTGCCAAATTTCAGCCCATTCCGACACCGTCGCGACAAATGACAAAATTGCCCCTGGGGCAATTTTTCTTTGTTAATTTCCCGAGATCTTGGGACTCCGCCCCGAGTCCAATTTCTTGAGCCGTTTCCGACCAGCCCACCAAGTTTCAACCCATTCCGACACCGTCGCGGCAAGTGACAAAATTACCCCTGGTGCGATTTTTTTATGTTAATTTCCAGAGATCTCAGGACTCCGGCCCGAGTCCAATTTCTCGCGCCGTTTCCCATCAGCCTTCCAAATTTCAGCCCGTTCCGACACCGTCGTGACAAATGACAAAATTGCCCTTGGTGCGATTTTTCTTCGTTAATTTCCCGAGATCTCGAGATTCTGCCCCGAGTCCAATTTCTCGACCCGTTTCCAATTAGCCTGCCAAATTTTAGCTCGTTCCTACACTGTCGCGACAAATGACAAAATTGCAACTGGTGCGATTCTTCTATGTTAATTTCCAGAGATCTCGGGACTCCGTCCCCAGTCCAATTTCTTGGGCCGTTTCCAATCAGCCTGCCAAATTTTCGCCCATTCCGACACCGTCGCGACAAATGACAAATTTGCCCATGGTGCGGCTTTTCTTTGTTAGTTTCCCGAGATCTCGGGATTCCACCCTGAGCCCAATTTCTTAGGCCGTACCCAATCAGCCTGTCGTATTTCAGCCCATTTCGATACCGACGCGGTAAATGACAAAATTGCTCCGGGTGCGATTTTTCTTTGATAATTTCTCGAGATCTTGGGACTTTGCCCCGAGTCCAATTTCTCGGGCCATTTCCAATCAGCCTTCCAAATTTTAGCCCATTCCGACACTGTCGGGACAAAGGACAAAATTGTCCATAGTGTGGTTTTTCTTTGTTAATTTCCCGAGATCTCGGGATTCCGCCCTGAGTCCAATTTCTCAGGCCGTTCCCAATCACCCTACCAAATTTCAGCCCGTTCCGACACCATCACGACAAATGACAAAATCGCCCCCTGTTCGATTTTTCTACATTAATTTCCAGAGATCTCGGGACTTTGCCCCGAGTCCAATTTCTTTGGCTGTTTATAATCAGTCAGCCAAATTTTTGCCCATTCCGACACCGTCGAGACAAATAACAAAATTGACCCTGGTGCGATTTTTCTTTTTTAATTTCCCGAGATCTAGGAACTCCGCCACGAGTCCAATTTCTTGGGCCATTTCCAACAGCCTGTGAAATTTCAGCCCATTTCGATGTCGTCACGACAAATGACAAAATTTCCCCTAGTGTGATTTTTCATTGTTAATTTCTCAAGATCTCAGAACTCCGCCCTGAGTCGAATTTCTCGGGCCGTTTCTGACCAGCCCGCCAAATTTCAGCCCATTCCGACACCATCGTGACAAACGAGAAAATTGCCCTTGGTGCGGCTTTTCTTTGTTAATTTCTCGAAATCACGGGATTCCACCCCGAGCCCAATTTCTCGGGCCATTCCCAATCAGCCCTCCAAATTTCAGCCCATTCCGACACCGTCGCGACATATGACAAAATTGTCCTGGTGGGGGTTTTTCTTTCTTAATTTCCTGAGATCTCGGGACTCAGCCCCGAGCCTAATTTCTCGGGTCGTTTTCAATCAGCCTTCCAAATTTCAGCCCATTCCGACACCGTCGCGACATATGACAAAATTGTCCTGGTGGGATTTTTCTTTCTTAATTTCCCGAGATCTCGGGACTCAGCCTCGAGCCCAGTTTCTCGGGCCGTATTCAATCAGCCTTCCAAATTTCAACCCATTCCGACACCATCGCGACAAATGACCAAATTGCCCCTGGGGCGATTTTTCTTTGTTAATTTCCCGAGATCTAGGAACTCCGCCACGAGTCCAATTTCTTGGGCCATTTCCAACAGCCTGCGAAATTTCAGCCCATTCTGACGTCGTCACGACAAATGACAAAATTGCCACTAGTGTGATTTTTCATTGTTAATTTCTCAAGATCTCGGAACTCCGCCCTGAGTCCAATTTCTCTGGCCGTTTCTGACCAGCTCGCCAAATTTCAGCCCATTCCGACACCATCGTGACAAACGAGAAAATTGCCCTTGGTGCGGCTTTTCTTTGTTAATTTCTCGAAATCACGGGATTCCACTCCGAGCCCAATTTCTCGGGCCATTCCCAATCAGCCCTCCAAATTTCAGCCCATTCCGACACCGTCGCGATATATGACAAAATTGTCCTGGTGGGGTTTTTCTTTCTTAATTTCCTGAGATCTCGGGACTCAGCCCCGAGCCCAATTTCTCGGGCCGTTTTCAATCAGCCTTCCAAATTTCAGCCCATTCCGACACCGTCGCGACATATGACAAAATTGTCCTGGTGGGATTTTTCTTTCTTAATTTCCCGAGATCTCGGGACTCAGCCTCGAGCCCAATTTCTCGGGCCGTATTCAATCAGCCTTCCAAATTTCAACCCATTTCGACACCGTCGCGACAAATGACCAAATTGCCCCTGGGGCGATTTTTCTTTGTTAATTTCCCAAGATCTCGGTACTCCGCCCCGAGTCCAATTTCTTGGGCCGTTTCCGACCAGCCCGCCAAATTTCAGTCCTTTCTGATGCCGTCGCGACAAATGACAAAATTGCCCCTGCTGCGATTTCTCTTTGTTAATTTCTCGAGATCTCGGGACGCCGTCCGTAGTCCAATTTCTCGGGACATTTCCAATCAGCTTGCCAAATTTTAGCCCATTTTGACGTCATCGCGACAAGTGACAAAATTGCTCCGGGGGCTGTTTTTCTTTGTTAATTTCAAGAGATCTTGGGACTCTGCCCCGAGTCCAATTTTTCGGGCCATTTTTGACCAGCCTGCCAAATTTTAGCCAATTCCGACACCGTCGCGATAATGAAAAAATTACCTCTGGTGCGATTTTTTTTGTTAATTTCCCGAGATATCGGGACTCAGCTACGAGTCCAATTTCTCTAGCTGTTTCCAACCAGCAAGCCAAATTTCAGCCCATTCCGAAACCGTCGTGACAAATGACAAAATTGTCCTGGTACGATCTTCCTTTGTTAATTTCCATAGATCTCGATACTCCGCCCGAGTCCAATTTCTTGGGCCGTTTTCGACCAACCCGTCAAATTTCAGTCCATTCTGATACCGTCGTGCCAAATTACAAATTGCCCCCGGGCCGAATTTTTTTGTAAATTTCACGTGATCTCGGGGTTCCACCTCGAGTCCAACTTCTCAAGCCGTTTCCAATCAGCCTTCAAAATTTCAGCCCATTCCGACATCGTCGCGACAAATAACAAAATTGCCCTTCCTGCGATTTCTCTTTGTTAATTTCTCGAGATCTCGGGACTCCGTCCCTAGTCCAATTTTCGAGCCGTTTCCAATCAGCCTGCCAAATTTAAGCCAATTCCGACACCGTCGCGACAAATGACAAAATTGCCCCTGCGGTGGTTTTTCTTTGTTAATTTCCCGAGATCAAGGGACTCCGCCCCGAGTCCAATTTCTTGGGCCGTTTCCAATCAGCCTACCAAATTTCAGCCCATTCCGACATTGTCGCGACAAATGACAAAATTGTCCCTGGGGCAATTTTTCATTGTTAATTTCCAGAGATCTCGGGACTCAGCCCCGAGTCCAATTTCTCGGGCCATTTCCGACCGGCCCGCCAAGTTTCTGCCCATTCCGACATCGTCGCAACAAATGACAAAATTGCCCTTGGTGCGATTTTTCTTTGTTAATTTTTCGAAATCTCGGAACTCCGCCCCGAGTCAAATTTCTCGGGCCGTTTCCGACTGGCCCGCAAAATTTCAGCCCATTCCGACATTGTCGTGACAAATGACAAAATTGTCCTTAGTGCGATTTTTCTTTGTTAATTTCACGAGATCTCGGGACTCCACCCCGAGTCCAATTTCTTGGGTTGTTTCCAATCAGCCTGCCAAATTTCAGCCCATTCCGACACCGTCGCGCCAAATGCCAAAATTGCTCCCGGTGCGATTTTTTCGTAAATTTCATGAGATCTCGGGATTCCGTCCCGAGTCCAACTTCTCGGGCCGTTTCCAATCAGCCTTTAAAATTTCAGCCCATTCCGACACCGTCGTGACAAATGACAAAATTGCCCCTGCTGCGATTTCTCTTTGCTAATTTCTCGAGATCTCGGGACTTCATCCCTAGTCCAATTTTCGGGCCGTTTCCAATCAGCCTGCCAAATTTCAGCCCATTCTGACACCGTCGCGACAAATGACAAAATTGCCCCGGGGGGGGGGGTTTTCTTAGTTAATTTCAAAAGATCACGAGACTCCACCCCAAGTCCAATTTCTCGAGCCGTTTCCAATCCGCCTGCCAAATTTCAGCCCATTCCGACACCGCCGCGACAAATGACAAAATTGCCCCTGGTGCGATTTTTCTTTCTAATTTCACGACATCTCGGGACTTCGTCCCTAGTCCAATTTTTCGGGCCGTTTCCAATCAGCCTGCCAAATTTCAGCCCATTCCGATACCTTCGTGACAAATGACAAAATTGTCCTGGTGTGATTTTTCTTTGTAAATTTCGCGAGATCTCGGGACTCCGTCCCTAGTCCAATTTCTCGGGCCGTTTCCAATTAGCCTGCCAAATTTCAGCCCATTCCGACACCTTCGCGACAAATGACAAAATTGCCCTAGTGCAATTTTTCTTTGTTAATTTCACGAGATCTCGGGACTCCGCCCCGAGTCCAATTTCTTGGGCTGTTTCCAATCAGCCTGCAAAATTTCATCCCATTCTGACACTGTCGCGACAAATGACAAAATTGCCCCTGCTGTGATTTCTCTTTGTTAATTTCTCGAGATTTCGGGACTCCGTCCCTAGTCCAATTTCTCGGGCTATTTCCAATCAGCCTGCCAAATTTCAACCCATTCCGACACCGTCGCGACAAATGACAAAATTGCCCCTGCTGTGGTTTTTCCTTGTTAATTTCCCGAGATCACGGGACTCCGCCCCGAGTCCAATTTCTTGGGCTGTTTCCAATCAGCCTACCAGCTTTTAGTCCATTCCGACATTGTCGCGACAAATGAAAAAATTGTCCCTGGGGCGATTTTTCATTGTTAATTTCCCGAGATCTCGGGACTCCGCTCCGAGTCCAATTTCTCAGGCCATTTCCGACCGGCCGCCAAGTTTCAGCCCATTCCGAGACCGTCGCGACAAATGACAAAATAACCCCTAGTGCGATTTTTTTATGTTAATTTCCAGAGATCTCGGGACTCCACCCCGAGTCCAATTTCTCGGGCTGTTTCCCATCAGCCTACCAAATTTCAGCCCATTCCGACACCGTCGCGACAAATGACAAAATTGCCCCTGGTGCGATTTCTCTTTGTTAATTTCTCGAGATCTCGGGACTTCGTCCCAAGTTCAATTTCTCGGGCCGATGCCAATCAGCTTTCAAAATTTCAGCCCATTCTGACACCATCGCGACAAATGACAAAATTAACCCTGCTGCGATTTCTCTTTGTTAATTTCTCGAGATCTCGGGACTCCATCCCTAGTCCAATTTCTCGGGCCGTTTCGAAATAGCTTGCCAAATTTCAGTCCGTTCCGACATCGTCGCGACAAATTACGAAATTTCCCCTGGGGCGATTTTTCTTAGTTAATTTCAAAAGTTCTCGGGACTCTACCTCGAGACCAATTTCTCGGGCCGTTTCCAATCAGCCTTCCAAATTTTAGCCCATTCCGTCACCGCGCGACATATGACAAAATTGCCCCTAGTGCGGTTTTTCTTTGTTAATTTCGCGAGATCTCGGGACTCCGTCTCTAGTCCAATTTCTCCGGCCGTTTCTGACCAGCCTGCCATATTTCAGCCCATTCCGACATCGTCGCGACAAATGACAAAATTACCCTCGGTGCGATTTTTTTATTAATTTCTCGAGATCTCGAAACTCTGCCCCGAGTCCAATTTCTCGGGCCGTTTCCGACCAACTCGCCAAAATCAGCCCATTCCGACACCGTCGCGACAAATTATAAAATTACCCCTGGGCGATTTTTCTTTGTTGATTTCCCGAGATCTTGGGACTCCGCTCCGAGTCCAATTTCTCGGGCCGTTTTCGACCAGCCCGCCAAATTTCAGCCCTTTCCGACACTGTCGCGACAAATGACAAAATTGAACCTGGTTCGATTTTTCTTTGTTAATTTCTCGAGATCTCGGAACTCCGCCCCGAGTCTAATTTCTCGGGCCGTTTCCGACCAGCCCGCCAAATTTCAGCCCATTCCGTCATTGTCGCGACAAATGACAAAATTGCCCTTGGTACGATTTTTCTTTGTTAATTTCACGAGATCTCGGGACTCTGCCCCGAGTCCAATTTCTTGGGCCGTTTCCAATCAGCCTACCAAATTTCTTCCCATTCCGACACCGTCGCGACAAATGACAAAATCGCCCCTGGGGCGATTTTTCATTGTTAATTTCCCGAGATCTCGGGACTCCGTCCAGAGTCCAATTTCTCGGGCCGTTTCCGACCAGCCCGCCAAGTCTCAGCCCATTCCGACACCGTCGCGGCAAACGACAAAATTACCCCTAGTGCGAATTTTTTATGTTAATTTCCAGAGATCTCGGGACTCTGCCCCGAGTCCAATTTCTTGGGCCGTTTTCCATCAGCCTGTCAAATTTCAGCCCATTTCGACACCGTCGTAGCAAATGACAAAATTGCCCCTATTGCGATTTCTCTTTTTCAATTTCTCGATATCTCGCGACTCCATCCCTAGTCCGATTTCTCGGGCCATTTCCAATCATCTTGCCAAATTTCAGCCCATTCCGACACCGTCGCGACAAATGACAAAATTGCCCCTGAGGCGATTTTTCTTTGTTAATTTCAAAAGATCTCGGGACTCCGGCCCGAGTCCAATTTCTCTGGCCGTTTCCAGTCAGCCTGCCAAATTTCAGTCCATTCCGACACCGTCGTGACAAATTACAAAATTGCCCCTGGGGCAATTTTTCTTTGTTAATTTCCCGAGATCTTAGGACTCCGCCCCGAGTCCAATTTCACGAGCCGTTTCCGACCAGCCAGCCAAGTTTCAGCCCATTTCGACACCGTCGCGACAAGTGACAAAATTACCCCCGGTGCGATTTTTTTATGTTAATTTTCAGAGATCTCGGGACTCCGCCCCGAGTCCAATTTTTCGGGCCGTTTCCTATCAGCCTGCCAAATTTCAGCCCATTTTGACACCGTCGCGACAAATGACAAAATTACCCCTGGTGTGGTTTTCCTTTGTTAATTTCCCGAGATCTCGGGACGCCGCCCCGAGTCCAATTTCTTGGCCCGTTTCCAATCAACCTTCCAAATTTCAACCATTCCGACACCGTCGTGACAAATGACAAAATTGCCCCTGGTGCGATTTTTCTTCGTTAATTTCCCGAGATCTCGAGATTCCACCCCGAGTCCAATTTCTCGGCCCGTTTCCAATCAACCTGCCAAATTTCAACCCGTTCCTACACTATCGCGACAAATGACAAAATTGCACCTGGTGCGATTTTTCTATGTTAATTTCTAGAGATCTCGGGACTCCGTCCCCAGTCCAATTTCTTGGGTCGTTTCCAATCAGCCTGCCAAATTTTCGCCCATTCCGACACCGTCGCGACAAATGACAAAATTGCCCATGGTGCGGCTTTTTTTTGTTAATTTCCCGAGATCTCAGGATTCCACCCTGAGCCCAATTTCTTCGGCCGTTCCCAATCAGCCTGCCGTATTTCAGCTCATTCCGATACCGATGCGGAAAATGACAAAATTGCCCCGAGTACGATTTTTCTTTGATAATTTCTTGAGATCTCGGGACTCTGCCCCGAGTCCAATTTCTCGGGCCGTTTCCAATCAGCCTTCCAAATTTCAGCCCATTCCGACACCGTCGCGACAAATGACAAAATTACCCCTACGACAATTTTTCTTTGATAATTTCTCGAGATCTTGGGATTCCGCCCCGAGTCCAATTTCTCGGGCCGTTTCCAATTAGCTATCAAAATTTCAGCCCATTTCGACACCGTCGTGACAAATGACAAATTTGCCCCTAGTGCGGTTTTTCTTTGTCAATTTCCCGAGATCTCGAGATTCCGCCCAGAGTCCAATTTCTTTGGCCGTTTCAAATCAGCAAGCCAAATTTCAGCTCGTTCCGACACTGTCGAGACAAATGCCAAAATTGACCCTAGTGTGATTTTTCTATGTTAATTTCCAGAGATCTAGGAACTCCGCCACGAGTCTAATTTCTCGGGCCGTTTCCAATCAGCTTGCCAAATTTTAGCCCATTCCGACGTCGTCGCGACAAATGACAAAATTGCCCCTGCTGTGGTTTTTCATTGTTAATTTCCCGAGATCTCGGAACTCCGCCCCGAGTCCAATTTCTCGGGCCGTTTCCGACCAGCCCCCCAAATTTCAGCCCATTCCGACACCGTCGCGACAAACGACAAAATTGCCCTTGGTGCGACTTTTCTTTGTTAATTTCCCGAAATCACGGGATTCCACCCCAGCCCAATTTCTCGGGCCGTTCCCAATCAGCCTGCCAAATTTCAGCCCATTCCAACACCGTCGCGACAAATGACAAAATTGCCCCTAGTGAGATTTTTTTATGTTAATTTCTAGAGATCTCGGGACTTCGCTCCGAGTCCAATTTCTCGGGCTGTTTCCCATCAGCCTGCCAAATTTCAGCCCATTACGACACCGTTGCGACAAATGACAAAATTGCCCCTGCTGCGATTTCTCTTTGTTAATTTCTCGAGATCTCGGGACTCCGTCCCTTGTCCAATTTCTCGGGCCGTTGCCAATCAGCTTTCAAAATTTCAGCCCATTCCGATACCATCGCGACAAATGACAAAATTACCCCTGCTGCGATTTCTCTTTGTTAATTTCTCGAGATCTCGGGACACTGTCCCTAGTCTAATTTCGCGGGCCATTTCCAATCAGCCTGCTAAATTTCAGTCCATTCCGACATCGTCGCGACAAATGACAAACTTCAAATAGCTCATCACGAGAAGTAGTCCTTTGGGTCCAGATTCTCAGGCCTTCCTTCCCCTAACCCCAGGAAAATCAGTGAGTTGCCCCCCCGGGGCGATTTTTCTTAGTTAATTTCAAAAGTTCTCGGGACTCCGCCCCGAGTCCAATTTCGCAAGCCGTTTCCAATCTGCCTGCCAAATTTTTGCCCATTCCGACACAGCGCGACAAATGACCAAATTGCCCCTGGTGTGGTTTCTCTTTGTTAATTTCAAAAGATCTCGGAACTCCGTCTCTAGTCCAATTTCTCGGGCCGTTTCTGACCAGCCCGCCAAATTTCAGCCCATTCTGACATCGTCGCGACAAATGACAAAATAGCCCTTGGTGCGATTTTTCTTTGTTAATTTCCCGAGATCTCGAAAATCCGCCCCGAGTCCGATTTCTCGGGCCGTTTCCGACCAGCTCGCCAAAATCAGCCCATTCCGACACCATCGTGACAAATGATAAAATTACCCCTGAGCGGTTTTTCTTTGTTAATTTCTCGAGATCTTGGGACTCTAGCTCGAGTCCAATTTCTAGGGCCGTTTCCGACCAGCCTGCCAAATTTCAGCCCATTCCGACATTGTCGCAACAAACGATAAAATTGCCCTTGGTGCATTTTTCTTTGTTAATTAAACGAGATCTCGGGACTCCGCCCCGAGTCCAATTTCTTGGGCCGTTTCCAATCAGCCTACCAAATTTCTGCCCATTCCGACACCGTCGCGACAAATGACAAAATTGCCCCTGGGGCGATTTTTCATTGTTAATTTCCCGAGATCTCGGGACTCCGTCCCGAGTCCAATTTATCGGGCCGTTTTCGACCAGCCCGTCAAGTTTCAGCCCATTCCGACACCGTCGCGACAAATGACAAAATTACCCCTAGTGCGATTTTTTATGTTAATTTTCAGAGATCTCGGGACTCCGCCCCGAGTCCAATTTCCCGGGCCATTTTCCGCCAGCCTGCCAAATTTCAGCCCATTTCGACACCGTCGCAACAAATGACAAAGTTGCCCGTGCTGCAATTTTTCTTTATTTAATTTCTCGATATCTCGCGACTCCATCCCTAGTCCGACTTCTCGGGTCGTTTCCAATCAGCTTGCCAAAGTTCAGCCCATTCCGACACCGTTGGGACGAATGACAAAATTGCCCCTGAGGCGATTTTTCTTTGTTAATTTCAAAAGATCTCGGGACTTTGTTCGATTGATGTTTAACAGAGTCTAGCGTATATAGGTAATATACAAGTTGATGGGGGATGTAGTAAGAACTCGATTGATAGAAAGATCTTGCAAAATTTTCAGGTCAACAACGTAATGAGTGTCTATATAGGGCCATGTTTCTTCAATGGGACATGAAATTTCCATCCCAATATTTGTGTAGTGAGATTTTTTTAGACTTTATTTTTCATTTTTTTTTTCTGTTCATGTTGTCAACTTTTCTCAGAGATAGCAACATGCAAGGTGGGGTTGAGTGGGTCGAACAAAGGTGGCCCTCTCCATTCCCGTCTCGTCGGAGATTTTTGTGAGTCGAGACGAGGGCATGTATTTAAAAAAATCCCCGTTGACTTATTTATTTAAAATTTAATAATTTTTTATTTTGAAAATGCGATTTAAAATATAAAACTTGAAATGAATATGATCATTAGGTGCATGAATCATATTTCTAGTCTCCTTCCTCGATTAACAATCGGGGCAAAGTTGGATACCATCAGTAGCTTTTCCTACAATTCTATGGTAACTAATATACGGACCTTAATAGTAATTTATTTGCAATATAAATAACAAAGGAAAATTTATAAAGATTCTTATAGAAAATAAATATTTTTTCAATGGTTTTATGTCATGCCTAATTTGAATAGGCAAAACTTAATTTTAATGGGAACAATACATATTTAGTCACCGCTTGATTTCCATTCTTTGGCCACAAAAATGAAAGTATGATTGTTACTCATCACATCAAACCGTCATATTTGACTTTCTATTTCTTGTGTGGGTCACATAACGACTAAGTTTTTCATTCTTATTTTTACAAAATGGGTATCAAACGGGACTTTAAGGTGTTTGAAAGATATAATTTCAAAATTAAAAAATTTGTTTCAAAATTTCAAAAATTAGGTCATAATTAAATTTAAATGATTAAATAAATTTTATAAATTAAATATATTAAGATCACAATATTATACAATTCACGATCACAATTACATATTAGTAGATAACTTTATACATGGAGTCCAATTTCTCTGGCCGTTTCCAGTCAGCCTGCCAAATTTCAGCCCATTCCGACACCGTCGCGACAAATGACAAAATTGCCCCTGGGGCGATTTTTCATTGTTAATTTCCCGAGATCTCGGGAGTCCGCCCCGAGTCCAATTTCACGAGCCGTTTCCGACCAGCCCGCCAAGTTTCAGCCCATTCCGACACAGTCGCGACAAGTGACAAAATTACTCCTGGTGCGATTTTTTTATGTTAATTTCCAGAGATCTCGGGACTCCGGCCCGAGTCCAATTTCTCGGGCCGTTTCCTATCAGCCCGCCAAATTTCTGCCCATTTCGACACCGTCGCGACAAATGACAAAATTACCCATGGTGTGGTTTTCCTTTGTTAATTTCTCGAGATCTCGGGATGCCGCCCCGAGTCCAATTTCTCGGCCCGTTTCTAATCAGCCTTCCAAATTTCAGCCCATTCCGACACCGTCGTGACAAATGACAAAATTGCCGCTGGTGCGATTTTTCTTCGTTAATTTCCCGAGATCTCGAGATTCCGCCCCGAGTCCAATTTCTCGGCCCGTTTCCAATCAACCTGCCAAATTTCAGCCCATTCCTACACTGTCGCGACGAATGACAAAATTGCATCTGGTGCGATTTTTCTATGTTAATTTCCAGAGATCTCAGGACTCCGTCCCCAGTCCAATTTCTTGGGTCGTTTCCAATCAGCCTGCCAAATTTCCGCCAATCCCGACACCGTGGCGACAAATAACAAAATTGTCCATGGTGCGACTTTTATTTGTTAATTTCCCGAGATCTCGAGATTCCACCCGGAGCCCAATTTCTTAGGCCGTTCCCAATCAGCCTGCCGTATTTCAGCCCATTTCGATACCGACGCGGCGAATGACAAAATTACCCCGGGTACGATTTTTATTTGATAATTTCCCGAGATCTCGGGACTCTGCCCTGAGTCCAATTTCTCGGGCCCTTTCCAATCAGTCTTCCAAATTTCAGCCCATTCCGACACCGTCGGGACAAATGACAAAACTGCCCCTAGTGCGATTTTTCTTTGTTAATTTCCCGAGATCTCGGGATTCCGTCCTGAGTCCAATTTCTCGGGTCGTTTCCAATCACCCTGCCAAATTTCAGCCCGTTCCGACACGTCACGACAAATGACCAAATCGCACCTGGTTCGATTTTTCTATGTTAATTTCCAGAGATCTCAGGACTCTGCCCCGAGTCCAATTTCTCTGGCCGTTTCCAATCAGTCTGTCAAATTTCAGCCCATTCTGACACCGTCGATACAAATGACAAAATTGACCTTGGTGCGATTTTTCTTTGTTAATTTCCCAAGATCTAGGAACTCCGCCAAGAGTCCAATTTCTCGGGCCGTTTCCAACAGCCTGCAAAATTTCAGCCCATTCCGATGCCGTCACGACAAATTACAAAATTGCCCCTAGTGCGATTTTTCATTGTTAATTTCCCGAGATCTTGGAACTCCGCCACGAGTCCAATTTCTCGGGCCGTTTCCGACCAGCCCGCCAAATTTCAGCCCATACCGACAACGTCAAGACATATGACAAAATTTCCCTTGGTGCGATTTTTCTTTGTTAATTTCATGAGATCTCGGGACTCAGTCCCGAGTCCAATTTCTTGAGCCATTTCCAATCAGCCTGCCAAATTTCAGCCCATTCCGACGCCGTCACGGTAAATGACAAAATTGCCCCTGGTGCGATTTTTCTTTGATAATTTCTCGAGGTCTCGGGACTCAGCCTCGAGCCCAATTTCTGGGGCCATTTCCGACCAGCTTGCCAAATTTCAGCCAATTTCGACACCGTCATGACAAATGACAAAATTGCCCATGGTGCGACTTTTCTTTGTTAATTTCCCGAAATCTCGGGATTTCGTCCCGAGCCCAATTTCTCGGGCCGTTCCTAGTCAGCCTGCCAAATTTCAGCCCATTACGACACGGACGCGGCAAATGACAAAATTGCCCCTGGTGCGATTTTTCTTTGATAATTTCCCGAGATCTCGGGACTCTACCCCAAGTCCAATTTCTCGGGCCGTTTCCAATCATCCTTCCAAATTTAAGCCCATTCCGACACCGTCGGGGCAAATAACAAAATTGCCCCTAATGCGGTTTTTCTTTGTTAATTTCCCAAGATCTCGGTATTTCGCCCCGAGTCCAATTTCTCGGGCCGTTTCCAATCAGCCTGCCAAATTTCAGCCTGTTCTGACATCGTCGCGACAAATGACAAAATTGCACCTAGGGCGATTTTTCTACGTTTATTTGCAGAGATCTTGGGACTCCGCCCCGAGTTCAATTTCTCTGGCCGTTTCCAATGAGTCTGCCAAATTTCAGCCCATTCTGACACCGTCGCGACAAACGACAAAATTGACCCTGATGCCATTTTTCTTTGTTAAGTTCTGAGATCTAGGGGCTCCGCCACGAGTCCAATTTCTCGAGCCGTTTCCAATCAGCTTGCCAAATTTCAGCCCATTACGACACCGTCGTGACAAAATTACCCTGGTGTGATTTTTCATTGTTAATTTTTCGAGATCTCGGGACTCCGCCCCGAGTCCAATTTCTCGGGCCGTTTTCGACCAAGGGGCCAAATTTCAGCCCATTCCGACACCGTCGGGGCTAATGACAAAATTGCCCCTAACACGATTTTTCTCTATTAATTTCCCGAGATCTTGGTATTCCGCCCCGAGTCCAATTTCTCGGGCCGTTTCCAATCAGCCTGCCAAATTTTAACCTGTTCTGACATCGTTGCGACAAATGACAAAATTGCACCTAGGGCGATTTTTCTACGTTAATTTGCAGAGATCTCGAGACTCCGCCCCGAGTTCAATTTCTCTGGCCGTTTCCAATGAGTCTGCCAAATTTCAACCCATTCCGACACCGTCGCGACAAATGACAAAATTGATCCTGATGCCCTTTTTCTTTGTTAAGTTCCCGAGATCAAGGGGCTCCGCCACGAGTCCAATTTCTCGGGCCGTTTCCAATCAGCTTGCCAAATTTCAGCCCATTACGACACCGTCATGACAAAATTACAAAATTACCCTGGTGCGATTTTTCATTGTTAATTTTTCGAGATCTCGGGACTCCGCCCCGAGTCCAATTTCTCGGGCCATTTTCGACCAACGGGCCAAATTTCAGCCCATTCCGACACCGTCGGGACTAATGACAAAATTGCCCCTAACGCGATTTTTCTTTGTTAATTTCCCGAGATCTCGGTATTCCGCCCTGAGTTCAATTTCTCGAGCCGTTTCCAATCAGCCTGCTAAATTTTAGCGCATTCTGACATCGTCGCGACAAATGACAAAATTGCACCTAGTTCGATTTTTCTATGTTAATTTCCAGAGATCTCGGGACTCCGCCCCGAGTTCAATTTCTCTGGCCGTTTCCAATCAGTCTGCCGAATCTCAGCCCATACCGACACCGTTGTGACAAATGACAAAATTGCCCCTGCTGCGATTTCTCTTTGTTAATTTCTCGAGATCTCGGGACGCCGTCCCTAGTCCAATTTCTCGGGCCGTTGCCAATCAGCTTTCAAAATTTCAGCCCATTCCGACACCATCGCGACAAATGACAAAATTACCCCTGCTGCGATTTCTCTTTGTTAATTTCTCGAGATCTCGGGACTCTGTCCCTAGTCCAATTTCTCGGGCCGTTTCCAATCAGCCTGCCAAATTTCAATCCATTCCGACATCGTCGCGACAAATGACAAAATTGCCCCTGGGGCGATTTTTCTTAGTTAATTTCAAAAGTTCTTGGAACTCCGCCCCGAGTCCAATTTCTTGGACCGTTTCCAATCAGCCTGCCAAATTTTTGCCCATTCCAACACCGCGCGACAAATGACAAAATTACCCCTGGTGTGATTTCTCTTTGTTAATTTCAAAAGATCTCGGAACTCCGTCTCTAGTCCAATTTCTCGGGCAGTTTCTGACCAGCCCGCCAAATTTCAGCCCATTCCGACATCGTCGCGACAAATGACAAAATAGCCCTTGGTGCGATTTTTCTTTGTTAATTTCGCGAGATCTCGAAACTCCGCCCCGAGTCGAATTTCTCGGGCCGTTTCCGACCAGCTTGCCAAAATCAGCCCATTCCGACACCGTCGCGACAAATGATAAAATTACCCCTAGGCAGTTTTTCTTTGTTAATTTCCCGAGATCTTGGGACTCTGCCCCAAGTCCAATTTCTCGGGCCATTTCCGACCAGCCTGCCAAATTTCAGCCCATTCCGACACCGTCTCGACAAATGAAAAAAATGCCCCTGGTTCAATTTTTCTTTGTTAATTTCCCGAGATCTCGGAACTCCGCCCCGAGTCTAATTTCTCGAGCCGTTTCCAACCAGCCCGCCAAATTTCAGACCATTCCGACATTATCGCGACAAATGACAAAATTGCCCTTGGTGCGATTTTTCTTTGTTAATTTAACGAGATCTCGGGACTCCGCCCCGAGTCCAATTTCTCGGGCCGTTTCCAATCAGCCTACCAAATTTCTGCCCATTCCGACACCGTCGCGACAAATGACCAAATCGCCCCTGAGGCGATTTTTCATTGTTAATTTCCCGAGATCTCGGGACTTTGTCCCGAGTCCAATTTATGGGGCCGTCTCCGACCAGCCCGCCAAGTTTCAGCCCATTCCGACACCGTCGCGACAAATGACAGAATTACCCCTAGTACGATTTTTTATGTTAATTTTCAGAGATCTCGGGACTCCGCCCCGAGTCCAATTTCCTGTGCCGTTTTCCATCAGACTGCCAAATTTCAGCCCATTTCAACACCATCGCAACAAATGACAAAATTGCCCCTGCAGCGATTTCTCTTTTTTAATTTCTCGATATCTCGCGACTCCATCCCTAGTCCGATTTCTCGGGCCGTTTCCAATCAGCTTGCCAAAGTTCAGCCCATTTCGACACCGTCGGGACGAATGACAAAATTGCCCCTGAGGCGATTTTTCTTTGTTAATTTCAAAAGATCTTGGGACTCCGCCCCGAGTCCAATTTCTCTGGCCGTTTCCAATCAGCCTGCCAAATTTCAGCCCATTCCGACACCGTTGTGACAAATGGCAAAATTGCCCATGGGGCAATTTTTCTTTGTTAATTTCCCGAGATCTTGGGACTCCGCCCTGAGTCCAATTTCACGAGCCGTTTCCGACCAGCCCGCCAAGTTTCAGCCCATTCCGACACCGTCGCGACAAGTGACAAAATTACCCTTGGTGCAATTTTTTTATGTTAATTTCCATAGATCTCGGGACTCCGCCCCGAGTCCAATTTCTCGGGCCGTTTCCTATCTGCCCGCCAAACTTCTGCCCATTTCGACACCGTCGCGACAAATGACAAAATTACCCATGGTTTGGTTTTCCTTTGTTAATTTCCCGAGATCTCGGGACGCCGCCTCGAGTCCAATTTCTCGGCCCGTTTCCAATCAGCCTTCCAAATTTCAGCCCTTTCCGACACCGTTGTGACAAATGACAAAATTGCCCCTAGTGCGATTTTTCTTCGTTAATTTCCCGAGATCTCGAGATTTCGCCCCGAGTCCAATTTCTCGGCCCGTTTCCAATCAACCTGCCAAATTTCAGCCCGTTCCTACACTGTCGCGACGAATGACAAAATTGCATCTGGTGCGATTTTTCTATGTTAATTTCCAGAGATCTCGGGACTCCTTCCCCAGTCCAATTTCTTGTGTCGTTTCCAATCAGCCTGCCAAATTTCCGCCCATTTCGACACCGTGGCGACAAATGACAAAATTGTCCATGGTGCGACTTTTCTTTGTTAATTTCCCGAGATCTCGGGATTCCACCCGGAGCCCAATTTCTTAGGCCGTTCCCAATCAGCCTGTCGTATTTCAGCCCATTCCGATACCAACGCGGTGAATGACAAAATTGCCCCGGGTGTGATTTTTCTTTGATAATTTCCCGAGATCTTGAGACTCTGCCCCGAGTCCAATTTCTCGGGCCGTTTCCAATCAGTCTTCCAAATTTCAACCCATTCCGACACCGTCGGGACAAATGACAAAACTGCCCCTAGTGCGATTTTTCTTTGTTAATTTCCCGAGATCTCGGGATTCCGTCCTGAGTCCAATTTCTCGGGCCGTTTCCAATCACCCTGCCAAATTTCAGCCCGTTCCGACACCGTCACGACAAATGACCAAATCGCACCTGGTTCGATTTTTCTATGTTAATTTCCAGAGATCTCGGGACTCTGCCCCGAGTCCAATTTCTCTGGCCGTTTCCAATCAGTCTGTCAAATTTCTACCCATTATGACACCGTCGATACAAATGACAAAATTGACCCTGGTGCAATTTTTCTTTGTTAATTTCCCAAGATCTAGGAACTCCGCCACGAGTCCAATTTCTCGGGCCGTTTCCAACAGCCTGCAAAATTTCAGCCCATTCCGACGCCGTCACGACAAATTACAAAATTGCCCCTAGTACGATTTTTCATTGTTAATTTCTTGAGATCTTGGAACTCCGCCATGAGTCCAATTTCTCGGGCCGTTTCCGACCAACCCACCAAATTTCAGCCCATACCGACAACGTCGCGACATATGACAAAATTGCCCTTGGTGTGATTTTCTTTGTTAATTTAACGAGATCTCGGGACTCAGTCCCGAGTCCAATTTCTTGAGCCATTTCCAATCAGCCTGCCAAATTTCAGCCCATTTCGACGCCGTCGCGGTAAATGACAAAATTGCACCTGGCGCGATTTTTCTTTGATAATTTCCCGAGGTCTCGGGACTCAGCCTCGAGCCCAATTTCTGGGGCCGTTTCCGACCAGCTTGCCAAATTTCAGCCAATTTCGACACCGTCACGACAAATGACAAAATTGCCCTTGGTGCGGCTTTTCTTTGTTAATTTCCCGAAATCTCGGGATTCCATCCCGAGCCCAATTTCTTGGGCCGTTCCCAGTCAGCCTGCCAAATTTCAGCCCATTACGACACCGACGCGGCAAATGACAAAATTGCCCTGGTGCGATTTTTCTTTGATAATTTCCCGAGATCTCGGGACTCTATCCCAATTCCAATTTCTCGGGCCGTTTCCAATCAGCTTTCCAAATTTAAGCCCATTCCGACACCGTCGGGACAAATGACAAAATTGCCCCTAATGCGGTTTTTCTTTGTTAATTTCCCAAGATCTCGGTATTTCGCCCCGAGTCCAATTTCTCGGGCCGTTTCCAATCAGCCTACCAAATTTCAGCCCGTTCTGACATTGTCGCGACAAATGACAAAATTGCACCTAGGGCGATTTTCCTACATTAATTTGCAGAGATCTCGGGACTCTGCCCCGAGTTCAATTTCTCTGGCCGTTTCCAATGAGTGCCAAATTTTAGCCCATTCCGACACCGTCACGACAAATGACAAAATTGACCCTGATGCCATTTTTCTTTGTTAAGTTCCCGAGATCTAGGGGCTCCGCCATGAGTCCAATTTCTCGGGCCGTTCCTAGTCAGCCTGCCAAATTTCAGCCCATTACGACACCGACGCGACAAATGACAAAATTGCCCCTGGTGCGATTTTTCTTTGATAATTTCTCGAGATCTCGGGACTCTACCCCAATTCCAATTTCTCGAGCCATTTCCAATCAGCCTTCCAAATTTAAGCCCATTCCGACGCCGTCGGGACAAATGACAAAATTGCCCCTAATGCGGTTTTTCTTTGTTAATTTCCCGAGATCTCGGTATTTCGCCCCGAGTCCAATTTCTAGGGCCGTTTCCAATCAGCCTGCCAAATTTCAGCACGATCTGACATCGTCGCGACAAATGACAAAATTGCACCTAGGGCGATTTTTCTATGTTAATTTGCAGAGATCTCGGGACTTCGCCACGAGTTCAATTTCTCTGGCCGTTTCCAATGAGTCTGCCAAATTTCAGCCCATTCCGACACCGTCGCGACAAATGACAAAATTGACCCTGATGCCATTTTTCTTTGTTAAGTTCCCGAGATCTAGGGGCTCCACCACGAGTCCAATTTCTCGGGCCGTTTCCAATTAGCTTGCCAAATTTCAGCCCATTACGACACCGTCGTGACAAAATTACAAAATTATCCTGGTGCAATTTTTCATTGTTAATTTTTCGAGATCTCGAGACTCCGCCCCGAGTCCAATTTCTCGGGCCGTTTTTGATCAGCGGGCCAAATTTCAGCTCATTCCGACACCGCCGGGACTAATGACAAAATTGCCCCTAACGCGATTTTTCTTTGTTAAATTCCCGAGATCTCAGTATTTCGCCCCAAGTCCAATTTCTCGGGCCGTTTCCAATCAGCCTGCTAAATTTTAGCCCGTTCTGACATCGTCGCGACAAATGACAAAATTGCACCTAGTTCGATTTTTCTATGTTAATTTCCAGAGATCTCGGGACTCCGCCCCGAGTTCAATTTCTCTGGCCGTTTCCAATCAGTTTGCCAAATTTCAGCCCATTCCAACACCGTCGCGCCAAATGACAAAATTGACAGTGGTGCCACTTTTCTTTGTTAATTTCCTGAGATCTAGGGACTCCGTCACCAGTCCAGTTTCTCGGGCCGTTTCCAATCGGCTTGCCAAATTTTCGCCCATTACGAAACCGTCGCTACAAATGACAAAATTGCCTTGGTGCTATTTTTCTTTGTTAATTTTTCGAGATCCCGGGACTCCGCCCCAAGTCCAACTTCTCAGGCCGTTTTCAACTAGCGGGCCAAATTTCAGCCCATTCCGACACTGTCGCGATAATGACAAAATTGCCCCTAGTGCGATTTTTCTTTGTTAATTTCCTGAGATATCGGGACTCCGCCACGATCCCAATTTCTCTGGCCATTTCCAATCGTCCTGTTATATTTCAGCCCATTCCGACACCGTTGCGACAAATGACAAAATCGTCCTGGTGCGATTTTTCTTTGTTAATTTCCTAAGATCTCGGGACTCATCCCGAGTACAATTTCTTGGGCTGTTTCCGACCATCCCGCCAAATTTCAGCCCATTTGGATACCGTCGTGACAAATGACAAAATTGCCCCTGCTGGGATTTCTCTTTGTTAATTTCTCGAGATCTCGGGACTCCGTCCCTAGTCCAATTTCTCGGGACGTTTCCAATCAGCCTGCCAAATTTTAGCCCATTCCGACATCGTCGCGACAAATGACAGAATTGCTCCTGGGGCGGTTTTTTCTTTGTTAATTTCAAGAGATCTCGGGACTCCGCCCCGTGTCCAATTTTTCGGGCCATTTCCGACCAGCCTGCCGAATTTCAGCCCATACCGACACCGTCGCGATAATGACAAAATTACCTCTGGTGCGATTTTTTTTGTTAATTTCCCGAGATCTCGGGTAGGGGTGGGCGCGGGTCGGTTCGGTTCGGTTCTCTTTAGAACCGAACCGAACCAAACTTTTCGGGTCTCTAGTAAATGGAACTGTCGGGTCCAAATATAATTATGGAACCGTTCGGGTTCGGTTCCATTCGGTTCGGTTCGGATCGGTTCGGTTCCGTTCGGTTCTGTACTATAATTAAATTTTTTAACATTTATAACAACGTTATATAAATACGACTAATGATACATTCAATAGTTTTGGAATGTCAGAGATTAGTAAACTATTTTGTTCAAATAATCGCTACGATCAAAGTTTCAGTCGGGGAAAGTCACGGCTTCGATCGGAGGTCAGAGTGTCGGCCGACGATTGTATAGGTTTTGGAATATTAGATAGGCTACGAGAGTCGAGACAATGTTATGCACTTTATTGTAGGTGTTTAGGATTATTTAGTATAGTTGATCTTGTTTGGCTAAGAAATGAAATAATAAAATGAGTAATTGGGCCAAAAATTAAAAAATTAGAAATGAAACAAATTATTGAGCCAAAAATTTGGATTTAGAAATCATTAATTTGTTAATTTGTTTAGAAAAAATTAAAATTAAAATAATTTGATTTAATCAATATAAAAAAAAAAGATTCGGTTCTTATTCGGTTCTTCGGTTCTTGGTCTAGAACCGAGAACCGAACCGTACCCGTCGATTCTCAATTCAGATACCCGTTCGGGTATTTAATTTGATAAGAACCGTCGGGTTCGGATCGGTTCGGTTCGGGTTCGGTTCGGTCGGTTCGGTTCGGGAGATTTGCCCAGCCCTAATCTCGGGGCTCGACCACGAGTCCAATTTCTCTAGCCGTTTCCAACCAGCCAGCCAAATTTTAGCCCATTCCGAAACGGTCGCGACAAATGACAAAATTGTCCTGGTGCGATTTTTCTTTGTTAATTTCCCGAGATCTTGGGACTCCGCACCGAGTCCGATTTCTTGGGCCGTTTTCGACCAACCCTCAAATTTCAGCCCATTCTGATACCGTCGCGCCAAATGACAAAATTGCCCCCGGTGCAATTTTTTTGTAAATTTTGTGAGATCTCGGGATTCCGCCTTGAGTCCAACTTCTCGGGCCGTTTCCAATCAGCCTTTAAAGTTTCAGCCCATTTCGACATCGTCGCGACAAATGACAAAATTGCCCCTGCTGCGATTTCTCTTTGCTTATTTCTCGAGATCTTAGGACTTCGTCCCTAGTCCAATTTTTCGGGCCGTTTCCAATCAGCCTGCCAAATTTCAGCCCATTCCGACACCGTCGCGACAAATGACAAAATTGCCCCTGGGATGGTTTTTCATAGTTAATTTCAAAAGATCTCGAGACTCCGCCCCGAGTCCAATTTTTCGGGCCGTTTCCAATCAGCCTGCCAAATTTCAGCCCATTCCGACACCGTCGCGACAAATGACAAAATTGCCCCTGGGATGGTTTTTCATAGTTAATTTCAAAAGATCTCGAGACTCCGCCCAGAGTCCTATTTTTCGGGCCGTTTCCAATCAGCCTGCCAAATTTCAGCCCATTCCGACACCGTCGCGACAAATGACAAAATTGCCCCTTGGTGCGGTTTTTCTTTGTTAATTTCATGAGATCTCGAGACTCCGTCCCTAGTCCAATTTCTCGGGCCGTTTTCAATCAGCCTACCAAATTTTAGCCCATTCCGACACTGTCGCGACAAATGACAAAATTGTCCTGGTGTGATTATTCTTTGTTAATTTCATGAGATCTCGGGACTTCACTCGGAGTCCAATTTCTTGGGCCGTTTCTGACCAGCCCTCCAAATTTCAGCCAACTCTGATACCGTCGCCACAAATGACAAAATTGCCCCCGGTGCGATTTCTCTTTGTAAATTTCACAAGATCTCGGGACTCTGCCCCGAGTCCAATTTCTCAGGCCGTTTCCAATCAACCTGCAAAATTTCAGCCCATTCCTACACAGTCGCGACAAATGACAAAATTGCCGCTACTGCGATTTCTCATTGTTAATTTCTCGATATCTCGGGACTCCGTCCCATGTCCAATTTCTCGGGCCGTTTCTAATCATCCTGCCAAATTTCAGCCCATTACGACACCGTCGCGACAAATAACAAAATTGCCCCTGGGTGATTTTTCTTTGTTAATTTCCCAAGACCTCGGGACTCTGCCCCGAGTTCAATTTCTCGAGCCGTTTCCGACCAGCCTGCCAGATTTCAGCCCATTCCGACAACGTCACGACAAACGACAAAATTGCCCTGGAGCAATTTTTCTTTGTTAATTTCGCAAGATCTAGGGACTCCATCCCTAGTCCAATTTCGCGGGCCGTTTCCGACCAGCCCTCCAAATTTTAGCCGATTCCTACATCGTCGCGACAAATGACAAAATTGCCCTTGGTGAGATTTTTCTTTGTTAATTTTTTGAGATCTCGGAACTCCGCCCCGAGTCAAAATTCTAGGGCCGTTTCCGACCAGCCCGTAAAATTTCAGCCCATTCCGACATCGTCGCGACAAATGACAAAATTGCCCTTGGTGCGATTTTTCTTTGTTAATTTCACGAGAACTCGGGACTCCGCCCCGAGTCCAATTTCTTGGGCCGTTTCCAATGAGCCTGCCAAATTTCAACCCATTCCGACACCGTCGCGACAAATGACAAAATTGTCCTGGTGTGATTTTTCTTTGTTAATTTCAAGAGATCTCGGGACTCTACCCCAAGTCCAACTTCTTGGGTAGTTTTCGACCAGTCCGCCAAATTTCAGCCCATTTTGATACCGTCGCGACAAATGACAAAATTGGCCTCGGTGCGATTTTTCTTTGTAAATTAAACAAGATCTCGGGACACCGCCCCAAGTCCAATTTATCGGGCTGCTTCCAATTAGCCTGCAAAATTTCAGCCCATTTCGACACCGTCGCGACAAATGATAAAATTGCCCCTGCTGCGATTTCTCTTTTTTAATTTTTCAATATCTCGGGACTCCATCCTTAGTCCGATTTCTCGGGCCATTTCAAATCAGCCTGCAAAATTTCAACCCATTCGACACCGTCGCGACAAATGACAAAATTGCCCTTGAGGTGATTTTTCTTTGTTAATTTCAAAAGATCTCGGGACTCCACCCCGAGTCCAATTTCTCGGGCCGTATCCAATCAGCCTACCAAATTTCAGCCCATTCCGACACCGTCGTGACAAATTACAAAATTGCCCCTGGGGCGATTTTTCTTTGTTAATTTCTCGAGATCTCAGGGCTCCGCCCCGTGTCCAATTTCTCGAGCCGTTTTCGACCAGCCCGCCAAGTTCCAGCCCATTCCGACACTATCGCGACAAATGACAAAATTACCCCTGGTGCGATTTTTTATGTTAATTTTTAGAGATCTCGGGACTCTGCCCAGAGTCCAATTTCTCGGGCAGTTTCCCATCAGCTTGCCAAATTTCAGCCCATTTCAACACCGTCGCGACAAATGACAAAATTACCCCTGGTGCAGTTTTCCTTCGTTAATTTCTCGAGATCTCGGGACACCACCCCGAGTCCAATTTCTCGGCCCGATTCCAATCAGCCTTCCAAATTTTAGCCCATTCCGACACCATGGTGACAAATGACAAAATTGCCCTTGGTGTGATTTTTTTTGTTAATTTCACGAGATCTCGGGACTTAGTCCCGAGTCCAATTTCTTGAGCCATTTCCAATCAGCCTGCCAAATTTCAGCCCATTCCGATGCCGTCGCGACATAGGACAAAATCGTCCTGGTGGGATTTTTCTTTCTTAATTTCCCGAGATCTCGGGAGTCCGCCCCGAGTCCAATTTCTTGGGCCGTTTCCGACCAGCCTGCCAAATTTCAGCCAATTTCGACACCGTCACAACAAATGACAAAATTGCCCTTGGTGCGACTTTTCTTTGTTAATTTCCCAAAATCTCGGGATTCCACCCCGAGCCCAATTTCTCGAGACGTTCCCAATCAGCCTGCCAAATTTCAGCCCATTACGACACCGACGCGGCAAATGATAAAATTGCCCCTGCTGCGATTTTTCTTTGATAATTTCCCGAGATCTCGGGACTCTGCCCCAAGTCCAATTTCGCGGGCCGTTTCCAATCAGCCTTCCAAATTTAAGCCCATCCTGACACCGTCGGGATAAATGACAAAATTGCCCCTAATGCGGTTTTTCTTTGCTAATTTCCCAAGATCTCGGTATTCCGTCCCGAGTCCAATTTCTCGGGCCATTTCCAATCAGCCTGCCAAATTTTAGCCCGTTTTGACATCGTCGCGACAAATGACAAATTTGCACCTAGGGCGATTTTTCTATGTTAATTTGCAGAGATCTCGGGACTCCGCCTCGAGTTCAATTTCTCTAGCCGTTTCCAATCAGTCTGCCAAATTTCAGCCCATTCCGACACCGTCGCGACAAATGACAAAATTGACCCTGAAGCCATTTTTCTTTGTTAATTTCCCGAGATCTAGGGACTACGCCACGAGTCCAATTTCTCGGGCCGTTTCCAATCAGCTTGCCAAATTTCAGCCCATTACGACACCGTCGCGACAAATGACAAAATTGCCCTGGTGCGATTTTTCATTGTTAATTTTTTGAGATCTCGAGACTCCGCCTCGAGTCCAATTTCTCGGGCCGTTTTCGACCAGCGGGCCAAATTTCAGCCCATTCTGACACCATCGGGACTAAAGACAAAATTGCCCCTAATGCGGTTTTTCTTTGTTAATTTCTCGAGATCTCGGTATTCGGCCCCAAGTCCAAATTCTCGGGCCATTTCCAATCAGCCTGCCAAATTTCAACCCGTTCTGACATCGTCGTGACAAATGACAAAATTGCACCTAGGGCGATTTTTCTACGTTAATTTCCAGAGATCTAGGGACTCCGCCCTGAGTTCAATTTCTCTGGCCGTTTCCAATCAGTCTGCCAAATTTCAGCCCATTCCGACGCCGTCGCGACAAATGACAAAATTGCCCCTGATACCATTTTTCATTGTTAATTTCCCGAGATCGAGGGACTACGCCACGAGTCCAATTTCTCAGGCCGTTTCCAATCAGCTTGCCAAATTTCAGCCCATTACGACACCGTCGCGACAAATGACAAAATTGCCCTGGTGCGATTTTTCTTTGTTAATTTTTCGAGATCCCGGGACTCCGCCCCGAGTCCAATTTCTCAGGCCGTTTTCGACCGGTGGGCCAAATTTCAGCCCATTCCGACACTATCGCGATAATGACAAAATTACACCTAGTGCGATTTTTCTTTGTTAATTTCCTGAGATCTCTGGACTCCGCCACGAGTCCAATTTCTCTGGCCTTTTCCAATCAGCGTGCTATATTTCAGCCCATTTTGACACTGTCGCGACAAATGACAAAATTGTCCTGGTGCGATTTTTCTTAGTTAATTTCCCGTGATCTCGGGACTCGTCCCGAGAAAAATTTCTTGGGCCGTTTCTGACCAGCCCGCCAAATTTCAGCCTATTCGGATACAGTCGCGACAAATGACAAAATTGTCCCTGCTGCAATTTCTCTTTGTTAATTTCTCGAGATCTCGGGAATTCGTCCCTAGTCCAATTTCTTGGGACGTTTCCAATCAGCCTGCCAAATTTCAGCCCATTTCAACATCGTCGTGACAAATGACAGAATTGCTCTTGGGGCGGTTTTTCTTTGTTAATTTCAAGAGATCTCGGGACTCCGCCCCGAGTCCAATTTTTCGGGCCATTTTCGACCAGCCCGCCAAATTTCAGCCCATTCCGACACCGTCGCGATAATGACAAAATTACCTCTGGTGCGATTTTTTTGTTAATTTCTCGAGATCTCGGGACTCGGCCATGAGTCCAATTTCTCTAGCCGTTTCCAACCAGCTAGCCAAATTTCAGCCCATTCCGAAACCGTCGCGACAAATGACAAAATTGTCCTGGTGCGATTTTTCTTTGTTAATTTCTCGAGATCTCGGGACTCCGCACTGAGTCCGATTTCTTGGGCCGTTTCCGACCAACCCGTCAAATTTCAGCCCATTCTGATACCGTCACGCCAAATGACAAAATTGCCCCCGGTGCAATTTTTTTGTAAATTTCATGAGATCTCGGGATTCCGC
Organism: Olea europaea var. sylvestris; assembly: GCF_002742605.1. Taxonomy (NCBI): domain Eukaryota; kingdom Viridiplantae; phylum Streptophyta; class Magnoliopsida; order Lamiales; family Oleaceae; genus Olea; species Olea europaea. Next base: position 66,436 of record NW_019241194.1, on the reverse strand, counting down.
CTCGAGTCCAACTTCTCGAGCCGTTTCCAATCAGCCTTTAAAGTTTCAGCCCATTCCGACACTGTCGCGACAAATGACAAAATTGCCCCTGCTGCGATTTCTCTTTGCTTATTTCTCGAGATCTCGAGACTTCGTCCCTAGTCCAATTTTTCGGGCCGTTTCCAATCAGCCTGCCAAATTTCAGCCCATTCCGACACCGTCGCGACAAATGACAAAATTGCCCCTGGGGTGGTTTTTCTTAGTTAATTTCAAAAGATCTTGGGACTCCGCCCCGAGTTCAATTTCTTGAGCCGTTTCCAATCAGCCTGCCAAATTTCAGCCCATTCCGACACCGTCGCGACAAATGACAAAATTGCCCCTGGTGCGATTTTTCTTTGTTAATTTCTCGAGATCTCGGGATTTTGCCCCGAGTCCAATTTCTCGGGCCGTTTCTAATCAACCGGCCAAATTTCAATCCGTTTCGACACTATCGCGACAAATGACAAAATTGCACCTGGTACGATTTTTCTATGTTAATTTCCAGAGATCTTGGGACTCCGCCTCTAGTCCAATTTCTCCGGCCGTTTCCAATCAGCATGCCAAATTTTAGCCCATTCCGACACCGTCGCGAGAAATGTTAAAATTACCCTTGGTGCGGTTTTCCTTTGTTAATTTCCCGTGATCTCGGGACTCCGCCCCGAGTCCAATTTCTCAGGCCATTTCCAATCAGCCTGCCAAATTTTAGCCCGTTCTGACACCGTCGCGACAAATGACAAAACTGTACCTAGTGCGATTTTTCTATGTTAATTTCCAGAGATCTCGGGACTCCGCCCCGAGTTCAATTTCTCTGCCCGTTTCCAATCGGTCAACCAAATTTCAGCCCATTCCGACACCGTCGCGAGAAATGACAAAATTCACCCCGGTGCCATTTTTCTTTGTTAATTTCTCGTGATCTAGGGACTCCGCCACGAGTCCAATTTCTCGGGCCATTTTCGACCAGCATGCCAAATTTCAGCCCATTCCGCCACGAGTCCAATTTCTCTGGCCGTTTCCAATCAGCCTGCTAAATTTCAGCCCATTCCGACACCGTCGTGACAAATGACAAAATTGTCCTGGTACGATTTTTCTTTGTTAATTTCTCGAGATCTCGGGACTCCACCCCGAGTCCAATTTTTCGGGCCGTTTCCGACCAGCTTTCCAAATTTCAGCCTATTCCGACACCGTCGCGACAAATGACAAAATTACCCTTGTTCGATTTTTTTTGTTAATTTCCCGAGATCTCGAGACACTGCCACGAGTCGAATTTCTCAAGTTGTTTCCAATCAGCTTGCCAAATTTCAGCCTATTCCGACTCCGTCGCGACAAATGAAAAAATTGTCCTGGTGCGATTTTTCTTTGTTAATTTCCCGAAATCTCGGGACTCCGCCCTGAGTCCAATTTCTCGGGCCGTATCCAACCGGCCCGCCAAATTTCAGCCAATTTCGACATCGTCGCGAGAAATGACAAAATTGCCCTTGGTGCGATTTTTCTTTGTTAATTTCATGAAATCTCGGGACACCGCCCCGAGTCCAATTTCTTGCGCCGTTTCCAATTAGCCTGCCAAAATTCAGCCCATTCCGACACCGCCGCGATAAATGATAAAATTGCCCCTGCTGCGTTTTCTCTTTGTTAATTTTTCGAGATCTCGGGACTCCATCCCTAGTCCAATTTCTCGGGCAGTTTCCAACCAGCCTGCTAAATTTCAGCCCATTCCGACACCGTCACGACAAATGACAAAATTGTCGCTGTGGCGATTTTTCGTTGTTAATTTCCAGAGATCTCGGGACACTTCCCCGAGTCCAATTTCTCGAGCCTTTTCCAATCAGCCTGCCAAATTTCAGCCCATTCTGACACCGTCGCGACAAATAAAAAAATTGCCCCTGCTGTGATTTTTCTTTGTTAATTTCCCGAGGTCTCGGGACTCCGCCCCGAGTTCAATTTCTCGGGCTGTTTCCAATCAGCCTGCCAAATTTCAGCCCGTTCCGACACCGCCGTGACAAATGATAAAATTGACCCCCGTGCCATTTTTCTTTGTTAATTTCCAGAGATCTCGGGACACTTCCCCGAGTCCAATTTCTCGGGCCTTTTCCAATCAGCCTGTCAAATTTCAGCCCATTCTGACACCGTCGCGACAAATGACAAAATTGCCCCTGCTGTGATTTTTCTTTGTTAATTTCCCGAGCTCTCGGGACTCCGCCCCGAGTTCAATTTCTCGGGCTGTTTCCAATCAGCCTGCCAAATTTCAGCCCGTTCCAACACCGCCGCGACAAATGATAAAATTGACCCCCGTGCCATTTTTCTTTGTTAATTTCCCGAGATCTAGGGACTCCGCACCGAGTCCAATTTCTCGGGCCGTTTCCAATCTGCTTGCCAAATTTCAGCCCAATACGACACCGTCGCGACAAATGACAAAATTGCCCTAGTGCGATCTTTCTTTGTTAATTTTTTGAGATCTCGGGACTCCACCTCGAGTCCAATTTCTCGGTCCGTTTTCGACCAGCGTGCCAAATTTCAGCCCATTCCGACACCGTCGCGAAAACGACAAAATTACCCCTGGTGCGATTTTTCTTTGTTAATTTCTTGAGATCTCGGGACTCCGCCATGAGTCCAATTTCTTTGGCCGTTTCCAATCAGCCTGCTAAATTTCAGCCCATTCCGACACCATCGCGACAAATGACAAAATTGTCCTGGAAAGATTTTTCTTTGTTAATTTCCCGAGATCTCGGGACTCCGCCCCGAGTCCAATTTCTTGGGCCGTTTCCGACCAGCCTGCCAAATTTTAGCCCATTCTGATACCTTCGCGACAAATGACAAAATTGCCCCTGCAGCGATTTCTCTTTGTTAATCTCTCGAGATCTCGGGACTCCGTCCCTATTCCAATTTCTCGGAACGTTTCCAATCAGCCTGCCAAATTTCAGCCCATTCCGACATCGTCGCGACAAATGACATAATTGCTCCTGGGGCGGTTTTTCTTTGTTAATTTCAAGAGATCTCGGGACTTCGTCCCGAGTCCAATTTTTTGGGCCATTTTCGACCAGCCTGCTAAATTTCAACCAATTCCGACACCTCCGCGATAATGACAAAATTACCTCTGGTGCGATTTTTTTATTAATTTCCCGAGATCTCGTGACTCGGCCACGAGTCCAATTTCTCTAGCTGTTTCCAACCAGCTAGCCAAATTTCAGTCCATTTCGAAACCGTCGCGACAATGACAAAATTGTCCTGGTGCGATTTTTCTTTGCTAATTTCTCGAGATCTCGGGACTTCTCCCCGAGTCCAATTTCTTGGGCCGTTACCGACCAACCCTTCAAATTTCAGTCCATTCTGATATCGTCGCGCCAAATGACAAAATTGCCCCCGGTGGGATTTTTTTTGTAAATTTCATGTGATCTCGGGATTCCACCCGAGTCCAACTTCTCGGGTCGTTTCCAATCAACCTTTAAAAGTTCAGCCCATTCCAACACCATCGCGACAAATCACAAAATTGCTCCTGCTGCAATTTCTCTTTGTTAATTTCTCGAGATCTCGGGACTCCATCCCTTGTCATATTTCTCGGGCCGTTTCCAATCAGCCTGCCAAATTTCAGCCCATTCCGACATCGTCGCGACAAATGACATAATTGCTCCTGGGGCGGTTTTTCTTTGTTAATTTCAAGAGATCTCGGGACTTCGTCCCGAGTCCAATTTTTTGGGCCATTTTCGACCAGCCTGCTAAATTTCAGCCAATTCCGACACCTCCGCGATAATGACAAAATTACCTCTGGTGCGATTTTTTTATTAATTTCCCGAGATCTCGTGACTCGGCCACGAGTCCAATTTCTCTAGCTGTTTCCAACCAGCTAGCCAAATTTCAGTCCATTTCGAAACCGTCGCGACAATGACAAAATTGTCCTGGTGCGATTTTTCTTTGCTAATTTCTCGAGATCTCGGGACTTCTCCCCGAGTCCAATTTCTTGGGCCGTTACCGACCAACCCTTCAAATTTCAGTCCATTCTGATATCGTCGCGCCAAATGACAAAATTGCCCCCGGTGGGATTTTTTTTGTAAATTTCATGTGATCTCGGGATTCCACCCGAGTCCAACTTCTCGGGTCGTTTCCAATCAACCTTTAAAAGTTCAGCCCATTCCAACACCATCGCGACAAATCACAAAATTGCTCCTGCTGCAATTTCTCTTTGTTAATTTCTCGAGATCTCGGGACTCCATCCCTTGTCATATTTCTCGGGCCGTTTCCAATCAGCCTGCCAAATTTCAGCCCATTCCGACATCGTCGCGACAAATGACATAATTGCTCCTGGGGCGGTTTTTCTTTGTTAATTTCAAGAGATCTCGGGACTTCGTCCCGAGTCCAATTTTTTGGGCCATTTTCGACCAGCCTGCTAAATTTCAGCCAATTCCGACACCTCCGCGATAATGACAAAATTACCTCTGGTGCGATTTTTTTATTAATTTCCCGAGATCTCGTGACTCGGCCACGAGTCCAATTTCTCTAGCTGTTTCCAACCAGCTAGCCAAATTTCAGTCCATTTCGAAACCGTCGCGACAATGACAAAATTGTCCTGGTGCGATTTTTCTTTGCTAATTTCTCGAGATCTCGGGACTTCTCCCCGAGTCCAATTTCTTGGGCCGTTACCGACCAACCCTTCAAATTTCAGTCCATTCTGATATCGTCGCGCCAAATGACAAAATTGCCCCCGGTGGGATTTTTTTTGTAAATTTCATGTGATCTCGGGATTCCACCCGAGTCCAACTTCTCGGGTCGTTTCCAATCAACCTTTAAAAGTTCAGCCCATTCCAACACCATCGCGACAAATCACAAAATTGCTCCTGCTGCAATTTCTCTTTGTTAATTTCTCGAGATCTCGGGACCCCGCCCCGAGTCCAATTTCTGGGGCCGTTACCGACCAACCCGCCAAATTTCAACCCATTCTGATACCGTCGCGCCAAATGACAAAATTGCCCCCGGTGGGATTTTTTTGTAAATTTCATGTGATCTCGGGATTCTGCCCGAGTCCAACTTCTCGGGCCGTTTCCAATCAGCCTTTAAAATGTTAGCCCATTCCGACACCATCGTGACAAATGACAAAATTGCCCCTGCTGCAATTTCTCGAGATCTCGGGACTCCGTCCCTAGTCAAATTTCTCAGGCCGTTTCCAATCAGCCTGCCAAATTTCAGCCCATTCCGTCACCGTCGCGACAAATGACAAAATTGCCCCTTGGGCGGTTTTTCGTTGTTAATTTCCAGAGATCTCGGGACTCTTCCCTGAGTCCAATTTCTCGGGCCTTTTCAGATTAGCCTGCCAAATTTCAGCCCATTCCGACACCGTCACGACAAATGACAAAATTGCCCCTAGTGCGGTTTTTCTTTGTTAATTTCGCGAGATCTCGGGACTCCGTCCCTAGTCATATTTCTCGGGCCGTTTCCAATCACCCTGCCAAATTTCAGCCCATTCCGACACCGTCGCGAAAAATGAAAAAATTGCCCTTGGGGTGGTTTTTATTAGTTAATTTCAAAAGATCTCGGGACTCCGCCACGAGTCCAATTTCTCTGGCCATTTCCAATCAGCCTGCTAAATTTCAGCCCATTCCGACACCGTCGCGACAAATGACAAAATTGTCCTGGTACGATTTTTCTTTGTTAATTTCCCGAGATCTCGGGACTCCCCCCCGAGTCCAATTTCTTAGGCCGTTTCTGACCAGCCACCAAATTTCAGCCCATTCTGATACCGTCGCGACAAATGACAAAATTGCCCCTGCTGTGGTTTTTCTTTGTTAATTTCTCGAGGTCTCGGGACTCCGCCCCGAGTCCAATTTCTCGGGCCGTTTCCAATCAGCCTGCAAAATTTCAGCCCGTTCCGACACCGCCTCGACAAATGACAAAATTGCGCTGGTGCGATTTTTCTTTGTTAATTTCTCGAGATCTTGGGATACCGCCCAGTCCAATTTCTCGGGCCGTTTCCGACATGCCTGCCAAATTTCAGCTAATTTCGACACCATCACGGCAAATGACAAAATTGCCCTTGGTGCGGCTTTTCTTTGTTAATTTCACAAAATCTCGGGTTTCCACCCCGAGCCCAATTTCTCGGGCCGTTCCCAATCAGCCTGCCAAATTTCAGCCCATTTCGACACCGACGCGGCAAATGACAGAATTACCCCTAGTGCGATTTTTCTTCGATAATTTCCCTAGATCTCGGGACTTTGCCCCAAGTCCAATTTCTCTTGCCATTTCCAATCAGCCTCTCAAATTTCAGCCCATTCCGACACCGTCGGGACAAATGACAAAGTTGCTCCTAATGCAGTTTTTCTTTGTTAATTTCCCGAGATCTCGGTATTCCGCCCCGAGTCCAATTTCTCGAGCCGTTTCCAATCAGCCTACCAAATTCAGCCCGTTCTGACACCGTCGTGACAAATGACAAAATTGCACCTAGTGCAATTTTTCTATGTTAACTTCCAGAGTTCTCCGGACTCCGCCCCGAGTTCAATTTCTCTGGTCGTTTCCAATCAGTCTGCCGAATTTTAGCCCATTCCGACACCGTCGCGACAAATGACAAAATTGACCCCCGTGCCATTTTTCTTTGTTAATTTCCCGAGATCTAGGGACTCCGCCACGAGTCCAATTTCTCGGGCCGTTTCCAATCAGCTTGCCAAATTTCAGCCCATTACGACACTGTCGCGACAAATGACAAAATTGCCCTGGTGCGATTTTTGTTTGTTAATTTTTCGAGATCTCGGGACTTCGCCCCGAGTCCAATTTCTCGGGCCGTTTTCGACCAGCGTGCCAAATTTCAGCCCATTCTAACACCATCGCGATAACGACAAAATTACCCCTGGTGCGATTTTTCTTTATTAATTTCCTGAGATCTCGGGACTCCGCCACGAGTCCAATTTCTCTGGCTGTTTCCAATCAGCCTGCTAAATTTCAGCCCATTCCGACACCGTCGCGACAAATGACAAAATTGTCCTGGTACGATTTTTCCTTGTTAATTTCCCGAGATCTCGGGACTCCGCCCCGAGTCCAATTTCTTGGGCCGTTTCCAACCAGCCCGCCAAATTTCAGCCCATTCTGATACCTTTGCGACAAATGACTAAATTGCCCCTGCTGCGATTTCTCTTTGTTAATTTCTCGAGATCTCGGGACTCCATCCCTAGTCCAATTTCTCCGGACGTTTCCAATTAGCCTGCCAATTTTTAGCCCATTCCGACATCGTCGTGACAAATGACAGAACTGCTCCTGGGGCGATTTTTCTTTGTTAATTTCAAGAGATCTTGGGACTCCGCCCCGAGTCCAATTTTTCGGGCCATTTTCGACCAGCCTGCCAAATTTCAGCCAATTCCAACACCGTCGCGATAATGACAAAATTACCTCTGGTGCGATTTTTTTGTTAATTTCCCGAGATCTCGTGACTCAGCCACGAGACCAATTTCTCTAGCCGTTTCCAACCAACCAGCCAAATTTCAGCCCATTCCGAAATCGTCGCGACAAATGACAAAATTGTCATGATGCGATTTTTCTTTGTTAATTTCTCGAGATCTCGGGACTCCGCCCCGAGTCCAATTTCTTGGGCCGTTACCGACCAACCCGTCAAATTTCAGCCCATTCTGATACCGTCGCGCCTAATGACAACATTGTCCCCGGTGGGATTTTTTTTGTAAATTTCATGTGATCTCGGGATTTCGCCCGAGTCCAACTTCTCGGGCTGTTTCCAATCAGCCTTTAAAATGTTAGCCCGTTCCGACACCATCGTGACAAATGACAAAATTGCCCCTGCTTCAATTTCTCTTTGTTAATTTCTCGAGATCTCGGGACTCCGTCCCTAGTCAAATTTCTCAGGCCGTTTCCAATCAGCCTGCCAAATTTCAGCCCATTCCGACACCGTCGCGACAAATGACAAAATTGCCCCTGGGGCGATTTTTCGTTGTCAGTTTCCAGATATCTCGAGACTCTTTCCCGAGTCCAATTTCTCGGGCCTTTTCCAATCAGCCTGCCAAATTTCAGCCCATTCCGACACCGTCGCGATAAATGATAAAATTGCCCCTGCTGCGTTTTCTCTTTGTCAATTTCTCGAGATCTCGGGACTCCGTCCCGAGTCCAATTTCTTGAGCCATTTCCAATCAACCTGCCAATCTTCAGCCCATTTCGCCACCGTCGTGACAAATGACAAAATTGCCCCTGGTGCGGTTTTTCTTTGTTAATTTCACGAGATCTCGGGACTCCGTCCCTAGTCCAATTTCTTGGCCGTTTCCAATCAGCCTGCAAAATTTCATCCCATTCTGACACCGTCTCGACAAATGACGAAATTGCTCCTGCTGCGATTTCTCTTTGTTAATTTCTCGAGATCTCGGAACTCTGTCCCTCGTCTAATTTCTCAGGCCGTTTCCAATCAGCCTGCCAAATTTCAGCCCATTTCGATACCGTCGCGACAAATGACAAAATTACCCCTAGGGCGATTTTTCTTTGATAATTTATCGAGATCTCGGGACTTCGCCCCGAGCCCAATTTCTCGGGCCATTTCCAATCAGTTATCAAAATTTCATCCCATTCCGACTTCGTCGTGACAAATGACAAAATTGCCCCTAGTGCGGTTTTTCTTTGTTAATTTTCCGAGAACTCGGGATTCCGCCCAGAGTCCAATTTCTCGGGCCGTTTCGAATATGCAAGCCAAATTTCAGCCCGTTTTGACACCGTCGCGACAAATGACAAAATTGCACCAGGTGCGATTTTTCTATGTTAATTTCAAGAGATCTCGAGACTCCGCCCTGAGACCAATTTCTCGGGCCGTTTCCAATCAGCTTGCCAAATTTCAGCTAATTCTGACACCGCCGTGACAAATGACAAAATTGCCCCGGTGCGATTTTTCTTTGTTAATTTCTTGAGATCTCGGGACTCTGCCCGAGTCCAATTTCATGGTTGTTTCCAATCAGCCTGCCAAATTTCAGCCCATTCCGACACCGTCGCGACAAATGACAAAATTGCCCCTTGGGCGATTTTTTTTGTTAATTTCCCGAGATCTAGGGACTCCGCCACGAGTCCAATTTCTCGGGCCGTTTCCGATCAGCCTGCCAAATTTTAGCCCATTCCGGCACCGTCACGACAAATGACAAAATTGCCCCTAGGGCAGTTTTTCTTTGTTAATTTCCAGAGATCTCGGGACTCAGCCCCGAGTCCAATTTCTCGGGCTGTTTCCAATCAGCCTGCCAAATTTCAGCCCATTCCGACACTGTCGCGACAAATGACAAAATAACCCGTGGGCGGTTTTTCTTTGTTAATTTCCCGAGTTCTCGGGAGTCCGCCCGAGCTCAATTTCACAGTCCGTTTCCAATCAGCCTGCCAAATCTCTGCCCATTTCGACACCGTCGTGACAAATGAAAAAATTACCCCTGGTGCGGTTTTCCTTTGTTAATTTCCCGAGATCACGGGACGCCGCCCCGAGTCCAATTTCTCGGCCCGTTTCCAATCAGCCTTCCAAATTTCTGCCATTCCGACACCGTCGTGACAAATGACAAAATTGTCCCTGGTGCGATTTTTCTTCGTTAATTTGCCGAGATCTCGGGATTCCGCCCCGAGTCCAATTTCTCGGCCCGTTTCCAATCAGCCTGCCAAATTTCAGCCCGTTTCGACACTGTCGCGACAAATGACTAAATTGCACCTGGTACGATTTTTCTAGTTTAATATCCAGAGATCTCGGGACTCCCCCCAGTCCAATTTCTCGGGCCTTTTCCAATCAGCCTTCCAAATTTCAGCCCATTCCGACACCGTGGCGACAAATGACCAAATTACCCTGGTACGGCTATTCTTTGTCAATTTCTCGAGGTCTCGGGACTAAGTCCCGAGTCTAATTTCTCGAGCCATTTCCAATCAGCCTGCCAGATTTCAACCCATTTCGACACCGTCGCGACAAATGACAATATTGTCCCTGGTGCGATTTTTCTTGGTTAATTTCCCGAGATATAAGGACTCCGCCACGAGTCCAATTTCTCAGGCCATTTCCAATCAGCCAGCTAAATTTCAGCCTATTCCGACACCATCACGACAAATGACAAAATTGCCCCTGGTGCGATTTTTCTTTGTTAATTTCCCGAGATCTAGGGACTCCACTATGAGTCCAATTTCTCGGGCCGTTTTCCAATCAACCTGCCAAATTTCAACCAATTCCGACACTGTCGCGACAAAAGACGAAATTGCCCCGGTGCGATTTTACTTTGTTAATTTCCTGAGATCTCGGGACTCCGCCCCAAGTGCAATTCCTCTGGCCGTTTTCGACCAGCCTTCCAAATTTCAGCCTATTTAGACACCGTCGCGACAAATGACAAAATTACCCTTGGTGCGATTTTTCTTTGTTAATTTCTCGAGATCTCGAGACTCTGCCTCGAGTCCAATTTCTCGAGTTGTTTCCAATCAGCTTGCCAAATTTCAACCCATTTCGACACCGTCGCGACAAATGACAAAATTGTCCTGGTGCGATTTTTCTTTGTTAATTTCCCGAGATCTCAGGACTCCGCCCTGAGTCCAATTTCTCGGGCCGTATCCGACCGGCCCGCCATATTTCAGCCAATCCGACATCGTCATGACAAATGACAAAATTGCCCTTGGTGCGATTTTTCTTTGTTAATTTCACGAGATCTCGGGACTCCGCCCCGAGTTCAATTTCTTGGGCCGTTTCCAATAAGCCAGCCAAAATTCAGCCCATTCCGACACCGCCGCGATAAATGATAAAATTGCCCCTGCTGCGTTTTCTCTTTGTCAATTTCTCGAGATCTCGGGACTCCGTCCTGAGTCTAATTTCTCGAGCCATTTCTAATCAACCTGCCAAACTTCAGCCCATTTCGCCACCGTCGCGACAAATGACAAAATTGCCCCTGGTGCGGTTTTTCTTTGTTAATTTCACGAAATCTCGGGACTCCATCCCTAGTCCAATTTCTTGGGCCGTTTCTAACTAGCCGCCAAATTTCAGCCCATTCTGATACCGTCGCGACAAATGACAAAATTGCCCCCGGTGTGATTTCTCTTTATATATTTAAAGATCTCGGGACTCCGCCCTGAGTCCAATTTCTTAGGCCGTTTCCAATCAACCTTCAAAATTTCAGCCCATTTCGACACAGTCGCGACAAATGACAAAATTGCCCCTGCTGCGATTTCTCTTTGTTAATTTCTCGATATCTCGGGACTTCGTCCCATGTCCAATTTTTCGGCCTGTTTCCAATCAGCCTGCCAAATTTTAGCCCATTCTGAAACCGTCGCGACAAATAAAAAAATTGCCCTTGAGGCGATTTTTCTTTGTTAATTTCCCGAGACCTCGGGACTCTGCCCCGAGTTCAATTTCCTGGGCCGTTTCCGACCAGCCCGCCATATTTCAGTCCATTCCGATACCTTCGCGACAAATGACATAATTTCCCCTGGTGTGATTTTTCTTTGTTAATTTCACGAGATCTCAGGACTCCGCCCCGAGTCCAATTTCTTGGGCCGTTTCCAATCAGCCTGCAAAATTTCATCCCATTCTGACACCGTCGCGACAAATGACGAAATTGCTCCTGCTGCGATTTCTCTTTGTTAATTTCTCGAGATCTCGGAACTCCGTCCCTCGTCTAATTTCTCAGGCCGTTTCCAATCAGCCTGCCAAATTTCAGCCCATTTCGATACCGTCGCGATAAATGACAAAATTACCCCTAGGGCGATTTTTCTTTGTTAATTTCCCGAGTTCTCGGGAGTCCACCCGAGCTCAATTTCACGGTCCGTTTCCAATCAACCTGCCAAATTTCTGCCCATTTCGACACCGTCGTGACAAATGAAAAAATTACCCCTGGTGCGGTTTTCCTTTGTTAATTTCCCGAGATCACGGGACGCCGCCCCGAGTCCAATTTCTCGGCCCGTTTCCAATCAGCCTTCCAAATTTCAGCCATTCCTACACCGTCGTGACAAATGACAAAATTGTCCCTGGTGCGATTTTTCTTCGTTAATTTGCCGAGATCTCGGGATTCCGCCCCGAGTCCAATTTCTCGACCCATTTCCAATCAGCTTGCCAAATTTCAGTCCGTTTCGACACTGTCGCGACAAATGACTAAATTGCACCTGGTACGATTTTTCTAGTTTAATATCCAGAGATCTCGGGACTCCCCCCAGTCCAATTTCTCGGGCCTTTTCCAATCAGCCTTCCAAATTTCAGCCCATTCCGACACCGTGGCGACAAATGACCAAATTACCCTGGTACGGCTATTCTTTGTCAATTTCTCGAGGTCTTGGGACTAAGTCCCGAGTCTAATTTCTCCAGCCGTTTCCAATCAGCCTGCCAGATTTCAACCCATTCCGACACCGTCGCGACAAATGACAATATTGTCCCTGGTGCGATTTTTCTTGGTTAATTTCCCAAGATATAAGGATTCCGCCACGAGTCCAATTTCTCAGGCCGTTTCCAATCAGCCAGCCAAATTTCAGCCTATTTCGACACCATCACGAGAAATGACAAAATTGCCCCTAGTGCGATTTTTCTTTGTTAATTTCCCGAGATCTAGGGACTCCACTATGAGTCCAATTTCTCGGGCCGTTTCCAATCAACCAGCCAAATTTCAGCCAATTTCGACACTGTCGCGACAAAAGACGAAATTGCCCCGGTGCGATTTTACTTTGTTAATTTCCTGAGATCTCGGGACTCCGCCCCAAGTGCAATTCCTCTGGCCGTTTTCGACCAGCCTTCCAAATTTCAGCCTATTCTGACACCGTCGCGACAAATGACAAAATTACCCTTGGTGCGATTTTTCTTTGTTAATTTCCCGAGATCTCGAGACTCTGCCACGAGTCCAATTTCTCGAGTTGTTTCCAATCAGCTTGCCAAATTTCAACCCATTCCGACACCGTCGCAACAAATGACAAATTTGTCCTGGTGCGATTTTTCTTTGTTAATTTCTCGAGATCTCAGGACTCCGCCCTGAGTCCAATTTCTCTGGCCGTATCCGACCGACCCGCCATATTTCAGCCAATCCGACATCGTCATGACAAATGACAAAATTGCCCTTGGTGCGATTTTTCTTTGTTAATTTCACGAGATCTCGGAACTCCGCCCCGAGTCCAATTTCTTAGGCCGTTTCCAATAAGCCAGCCAAAATTCAGCCCATTCCGACACCGCCGCGATAAATGATAAAATTGCCCCTGCTGCGTTTTCTCTTTGTCAATTTCTCGAGATCTCGGGACTCCGTCCCGAGTCCAATTTCTCGAGCCATTTCCAATCAACCTGCCAAACTTCAGCCCATTTCGCCACCGTCGCGACAAATGAAAAAAATTGTCCAGGTGGGGTTTTTCTCTGTTAATTTCTTGAGATCTCGGGACTCCGCCCCGAGTCCAATTTCTCGGGCCGTTTTCAACCAGCTTGCCAAATTTAAGCCAATTCTGACACCGTCCCGACAAATGACAAAATTCCCCGTGGTGCGACTTTTCTTTGTTAATTTCTCGAGATCTCGAGATTCCACCCCAAGCCCAATTTCTGGGGCCGTTTCCAATCGGACTGTCGAATTTTAGCCCATTCCGAAACCGACGCGGCAAATGACAAAATTACCCCTGGTGCGATTTTTCTTTGTTAATTTCTCTGGATCTCGGGATTATTCCCCGAGTCCAATTTCTCGGGTCGTTTCCAAACAACCGGCCAAATTTCAGGCCGTTCCGACACCGTCGCGACAAATGACGAAATTCCACCTGGTGCGATTTTTCTATGTTAATTTCCAGGGATCTTGGGACTCTGCCCCGAGTCCAATTTCTCGGGCCGTTTCCAATCAGCCTACCAAATTTTAGCCCATTTCGACACCGTCGCGACAAATGTTAAAATTACCCCTGGTGCGGTTTTCCTTTGTTAATTTCCCGTGATCTCGGGACTCCGCCCCGAGTCCAATTTCTCGGGCCGTTTCCAATTGGTCTTCCAAATTTCAGCCCATTCCAACTCCGTCGCGACAAATGACAAAATTGCCTCTAGCGCGATTTTTCTTTGTTAATTTCTCGAGATTTCGAGACTCTACCCCGAGTCCAATTTCTCGGGCCGTTTCCGACCAGCCCGCCAAATTTCAGCACATTCCGACATCATCGCGACAATGACAAAATTGCCCTTGGTGCGATTTTTCTTTGTTAATTTCATGCGATCTCGGGACTCCGCCCCGAGTCCAATTTCTTGGGTCGTTTCCAATTAGCCTGCCAAATTTCAGCTCATTCCGACATTGTCGCGACAAATGACAAAATTGCACCTGGTGTGATTTTTCTATGTTAATTTCCAGAGATCTCGGAACTCCGTCCCCAGGCCAATTTCTTGGGCAGTTTCTAATCAGCCTGCCAAATTTCTGCCCATTCCGACACCGTCGCGATAAACGACAAAATTGCCCATGATGCGGCTTTTCTTTGTTAATTTCCCGAGATCTCGGGATTCCACCTTGAGCCTAATTTCTTAGGCCGTTCCCAATCAGCCAGCCATATTTAAGCCAATTTCGATACCGACGCGCCAAATGACAAAATTGCCCCTGTGAGATTTTTCTTTGATAATTTCCCGAGATCTCGGGACTCTGCCCCGAGTCCATTTTCTCGGGCCGTTTCCAATCACCCTTCCAAATTTCAGCCCATTCCAACACTGTCGGGACAAATGACAAAATTGCCCCTAGTGCAATTTTTCTTTGTTAATTTCCCGAGATCTCGGGATTCCACCCTAAGTCCAATTTCTCGGGCCCTTTCCAATCACCCTACCAAATTTCAGCTCGCTCCGACACCGTCACGACAAATGACAAAATCGCACCTGGTTCGATTTTTCTATGTTAATTTCCAAAGATCTCGGGACTCTGCCCCGAGTCCAATTTCTCTGGCCATTTCCAATCAGTCTGCCAAATTTCAGCCCATTCCGACACCGCCGAGACAAATGACAAAATTGACCCTGGTGCGATTTTTTTTGTTAATTTCCCGAGATCTTGGAACTTCGCCACGAGTCCAATTTCTCGGGCTGTTTTCAATAGCCTACGAAATTTCAGCCCATTCCGACGCTGTCACGACAAATGACAAAATTGCCCCTAGTGCGATTTTTCATTGTTAATTTCCCGAGATCTCGAAACTCTGCCACGAGTCCAATTTCTTGGGCCATTTCTGACCAGCCCGCAAAATTTCAGCCCATTCCGACACCGTCGCGACAAACGACAAAATTGCCCTTGGTGAGGCTTTTCTTTATTAATTTCTTAAAATCTCGAGATTCCTCCCCAAGCCCAATTTCTTAGGCCGTTCCCAATTAGCCAGCCATATTTCAGCCCATTCCGATACCGACGCGGCAAATGACAAATTGCTCCGGTGCGATTTTTCTTTGATAATTTCCCGAGATCTCGGGACTCTGCCCCGAGTCCAATTTCTCGGGCCGTTTCCAATCAGCCTTCCGAATTTCAGCCCATTCCAACACCGTCGGGACAAATGACAAAATTGCCCCTAGTGCAATTTTTCTTTGTTAATTTCCCGAGATCTCGGGATTCCGCCCTTAGTCCAATTTCTCGGGCCGTTTCCAATCACCCTACCAAATTTTCGCCCGTTCCGACACCGTCACGACAAATGACAAAATCGCCTGTGGTTCGATTTTTCTATGTTAATTTCCAGAGATCTCGCTACTCTGTCCCGAGTCCAATTTCTCTGGCCATTTCCAATAAGTCTGCTAAATTTCAGCCCATTACGACACCATCGAGACAAATGACAAAATTGACTTTGGTGCGATTTTTCTTTGTTAATTTCCCGAGATCTAGGAACTTCGCCACGAGTCCAATTTCTCGGGCCGTTTCCAACAGCCTGCGAAATTTCAACCCATTCCGACGCCGTCATGACAAATGACAAAATTGCCCCTAGTGCGATTTTTCATTGTTAATTTCTCGAGATCTTGAAACTCCGCCACGAGTCCAATTTCTCGGGCCGTTTTCGGCCAACCCGCCAAATTTTAGCCCATTCCGACACCGTCGCGACAAATGACGAAATTATCCCTGGTGCAGTTTTCCTTTGTTAATCTCCCGAGATCTCAGGACTCTGCCCCAAGTCCAATTTCTCGGGCCGTTTCCAATCAGCCTTCCAAATTTCAGCCCATTCCGACACCGTCGAGACAAATGACAAAATTGACCCTGGTGCGATTTTTCTTTGTTAATTTCCCGAGATCTAGGAACTCCACCACGAGTCCAATTTCTCGGGCTGTTTTCAACAGCCGACGAAATTTTAGCCAATTCCGACGCTGTCACGACAGATGATAAAATTGCCCCTAGTGCGACTTTTCATTGTTAATTTCTCGAGATCTCGAAACTCCGCCACGAGTCCAATTTCTCGGGCCGTTTCTGACCAGCCCGCAAAATTTCAGCCCATTCCGACACCGTCGCGATAAACGACAAAATTGCCCTTGGTGAGGCTTTTCTTTATTAATTTCCCGAAATCTCGAGATTCCTCCCCAAGCCCAATTTCTTAGGCCGTTCCCAATCAGCCAGCCATATTTCAGCCTATTCCGATACCAACGCGGCAAATGACAAAATTGCCCCTGTGTGATTTTTCTTTGATAATTTCCCAAGATCTCGAGACTCTGCCCCTAGTCCAATTTCTCGAGCCGTTTCCAATTAGCCTTCCAAATTTCAGCCCATTCCAACACCGTCGGGACAAATGACAAAATTGCCCCTAGTGCAATTTTTCTTTGTTAATTTCCCGAGATCTTGGGACTCCGCCCTTAGTCCAATTTCTCGGGCCGTTTCCAATCACCCTACCAAATTTTCGCCCGTTCCGACACCGTCACGACAAATGACAAAATCGCCCCTGGTTCGATTTTTCTATGTTAATTTCCAAAGATCTCGCTACTCTGCCCCGAGTCCAATTTCTCGGGCCGTTTCCAATCACCCTACCAAATTTTCGCCCGTTCCGACACCGTCACGACAAATGACAAAATCGCCCCTGGTTCGATTTTTCTATGTTAATTTCCAAAGATCTCGCTACTCTGCCCCGAGTCCAATTTCTCTGGCCGTTTCCAATCAGTCTGCCAAATTTCAGCCCATTCCGACACCGTCGAGACAAATGACAAAATTGACTCTGGTGCGATTTTTCTTTGTTAATTTCTCGAGATCTAGGAACTCCACCACGAGTCCAATTTCTCGGGCCGTTTCCAACAGCCTGCGAAATTTCAACCCATTCCGACGTCGTCACTACAAATGACAAAATCGCCCCTAGTGCGATTTTTCATTGTTAATTTCTCGAGATCTCGAAACTCCACCTCGAGTCCAATTTCTCGGGCCGTTTCCGGCCGACCCGCCAAATTTCAGCCCATTCCGACACCGTCGCAACAAACGACAAAATTGCCCTTGGTGCGGCTTTTCTTTGTTAATTTCCCGAAATCTTGGGATTCCACCCCGAGCCCAATTTCTCGGGCCGTTCCCTATCAGCCTGCCAAATTTCAGCCCATTCCGACACCGACGCGATAAATGACAAAATTGCCCCTGGTGCGATTTTTCTTTGATAATTTCCCGAGATCTCGGGACTTAGCCCCTAGCCCAATTTCTCAGGCCGTTTTCAATCAGCCTTCCAAATTTTAGCCCATTTTGACACCGTCGCGACAAATGACAAAATTATCCCTGGTGCAGTTTTCCTTTGTTAATTTCCCGAGATCTCAGGACTCTGCCCCAAGTCCAATTTCTCGGGCCATTTCCAATCAGCTTTCCAAATTTCAGCCCATTCCGACACCGTCGGGACAAATGACAAAATTGTCCCTAGTGCGGTTTTTCTTTGTTAATTTCTCGAGATCTCGGGATTGCGTCCCGAGTCCAATTTCTCGAGCCGTTTCCAATCAGCCTTCCAAATTTCAGGTCGTTCCGATACCGTCACGACAAATGCCAAAATTGCACCAAGTGTGATTTTTCTATGTTAATTTTCAGAGATCTCTGGACTCCACCCCAAGTTCAATTTCTCTGGCATTCTCAAATCAGTCTGCCAAATTTCAGCCCATTCCCACACCGTCGCGACAAAAGACAAAATTGACCCTGGTGCCATTTTTCTTTGTTAATTCCCTGAGATCTAGGGACTCCGCCACGAGTCCAATTTCTCGATCCGTTTCCAAACAACTTGCCAAATTTCAGCCCATTATGACACCGTCGCAACAAATGAAAAAATTGCCCTGGTGTGATTTTTCGTTGTTAATTTTTCGAGATCTTGGGACTCCGCCCCGAGTCCAATTTCTCGGGCCGTTTTCGACTAGCGTGCCAAATTTCAGCCCATTCCGACACCGTCGCGATAACGACAAAATTACCCCTGGTGCGATTTTTCTTTGTTAATTTCCCGAGATCTCGGGACTCCGCCACGAGTCCAATTTCTCGGTCCGTTTCCAATCAGCCTGCTAAATTTCAGCCCATTCTGACACCGTCGCAACAAATGACAAAATTGTCTTGGTATGATTTTTCTTTGTTAATTTCTCGAGATCTCGGGACTTCGCCCTGAGTCCAATTTCTTGGGCTGTTTCCGACCAGCCCGCCAGATTTTAGCCCATTCTGATACCGTCGCGACAAATGACAAAATTGCCCCTGCTGCGATTTCTCTTTGTTAATTTCTCGAGATCTCGAGACTTCATCCCTAGTCCAATTTCTCGGGACGTTTCCAATCAGCCTGCCGAATTTCAGCCCATTCCGACATCGTCGCGACAAATGACAGAATTGCTCCGGGGGTGGTTTTTCTTTGTTAATTTCAAGAGATCTCAGGACTTCGCCCCGAGTCCAATTTTTCGGGCCATTTTCAACCAGCTTGCCTAATTTCAGCCCATTCTGACACCGTCGCGATAATGACAAAATTACCTCTAGTGCGATTTTTTTTGTTAATTTCCTGAGATCACGGGACTCGGCCACGAGTCCAATTTCTCTAGCCGTTTCCAACCAGCCAGCCAAATTTTAACCCATTCCGAAACCGTCACTACAAATGACAAAATTGTCCTGGTGCAATTTTTCTTTGTTAATTTCTCGGGATCTCAGGACTCCACCCCGAGTCCAATTTCTTGGGCCGTTTCTGACCAACCCGTCAAATTTCAGCCCATTCTGATACCGTCGCGCCAAATGACAAATTGCCCTCGGTGCGACTTTTTTTGTAACTTTCACGAGATCTCGGGATTTCGCCCCGAGTCCAACTTCTCAGGCCGTTTCCAATCAGCTTTCAAAATTTCAACCCATTCCGACACCGTCGTGACAAATGACGAAATTGCCCCTGCTGCGATTTCTCTTTGTTAATGTCTCGAGATCTCGGGACTCCGTCCCTAGTCCAATTTCTCGGGCCGTTTCCAATCAGCCTGCCAAATTTAAGCCCATTTTGACACCGTCGCGACAAATGACAAAATTGCCCCTAGGGCGATTTTTCTTTGTTAATTTCAAAGGATCTCGGGACTCTGCCCCGATTCTAATTGCTCAGGCCGTTTCCAATCAGCCTGCCAAATT
The DNA here is from genome assembly GCF_002742605.1 of Olea europaea var. sylvestris. Taxonomy (NCBI): domain Eukaryota; kingdom Viridiplantae; phylum Streptophyta; class Magnoliopsida; order Lamiales; family Oleaceae; genus Olea; species Olea europaea. Next base: position 46,994 of record NW_019241194.1, on the reverse strand, counting down.
TCAGCCCATTCCGACACCGTCACGACAAAAGACAAAATTGCCCCTCGTGCGGTTTTCCTTTGTTAATTTCGCGAGACCTCAGGATTCCATCCCTAGTCAAATTTCACGGGCCGTTTTCAATCAGTCTGCCAAATTTCAGCCCATTCCGACACCCTCTCGGCAAATGACAAAATTGTCCTGGTGTGATTTTACTTTGTTAATTTCATGAGATCTCGGGACTCCGCCTCGAGTCCAATTTCTTAGGCCGTTTCTGACCAGCTCGCCAAATTTCAGCCCATTCTGATACCGTCGCGACAAATTACAAAATTGCCCCCGATGCAATTTCTCTTTGTAAATTTCACGAGATCTCGAGACTCCGCCCCGAGTCCAATTTCTCGGGCCGTTTCCAGTCAACCTATAGAATTTGAGTCCATTCTGACACCGTCGCGACAAATGACAAAATTGCCCCTGGGGCGATTTTTCTATGTTAATTTCTCGAGATCTGGGACTCTACCACGAGTTCAATTTCTCGGGCCGTTTCCGACCAGCCCGCCAAATTTCAGTGCATTTCGACACCGTCGCGACAAATGACAAAATTGCCCCTGCTGTGACTTCACTTTGTTAATTTTTTGAGATCTCGGGACTCCGTCCCTAGTCCAATTTCTCGGGCCGTTTCCAATCAGCCTGCCAAATTTCAGCCCATTCCGACACCGCCGTGACAAATGACAAAACTGCCCCTCGGCGATTTTTCTTAGTTAATTTCAAAAGATCTCGAGACTCCGCCCCGAGTCCAATTTCTCGGGCCGTTTCCAATCGGCCTGCCAAATTTCAACCCTTTCCGACACTGTCGCGACTAATGACAAAATTGCCCCTGGTGCGATTTTTCGTTGTTAATTTTGCGAGATCTCGGGACTCCGTCCCTAGTCCAATATCTCGGGCCGTTTTCGACTAGTCCGCCAAATTTTAGCCCATTCCGACACCGTTGCGAAAAATGACAAAATTGCCCTTGGTGCGAATTTTCTTTGTTAATTTCCTGAGATCTAGGAACTCCGCCCCGAGTCCAATTTCTCAGGCCGTTTTCGACCAGCTCGCCAAATTTCAGCCCATTCCGACATCGTCGCGACAAATGAAAAAATTGCCCTTGGTGCTATTTTTCTTTTTAATTTCACGAGATCTCGGGACTTCACCCCGAGTTTGATTTCCTGGGCCGTTTCCAATTTGCCTGCCAAATTTCAGCCAATTCCGACACCGTCGTGACAAATGGCGTAATTGTCCTGGTGTGATTTTTCTTTGTTAATTTCATGAGATCTCGGGACTTCGCCCCGAGTCCAATTTCTTGGGCCGTTTTCGACCAGTCCACCAAATTTCAGCCCATTCTGATACCGTCACGACAAATGACAAAATTGCCCCCGGTGCGATTTTTCTTTGTAAATTAAACGAGATCTCGAGACTCCGCCCCGAGGCCAATTTATCGGGCCGTTTCCAATCAGCCTGCAAAATTTCAACCCATTTCGACACCGTCGCGACAAATAACAAAATTGTCCTTGCTGCGATTTCTCTTTTTTAATTTCTCGATGTCTCGGGACTCCGTCCCCAGTCTGATTTCTCGGGCCGTTTCCAATTAGCCTGCAAAATTTCACCCCATTCCGACACCATCGAGACAAATGACAAAATTGCCCCTGAGGCGATTTTTCTTCGTTAATTTCAGAAGATCTCGGGACTCCATCCCTAGTCCAATTTCTCGGGCCGTATCCAATCAGCCTGTCAAATTTCAGCCCATTCCGACACCGTCGCAACAAAATGACAAAATTGCCCCTGGGGTGATTTTTCTTTATTAATTTCTCGAGATCTCGGGACTCCGCCCCGAGTCCAATTTCTCGGGCTATTTCCGACCAGTCCGCCAAGTTTTAGCCCATTTCGACACCGTCACGACAAATGACAAAATTGCCCCTGGTGCGATTTTTTTATGTTAATTTCTAGAGATCTCGGGACTCCGCCCCAAGTCCAATTTCTCAGGCCGTTTCCCATCAACCTGCCAAATTTCAGCCCATTTCGACACCGTCACGACAAATGAAAAAATTACCCCTGGTGCGGTTTTCCTTTGTTAATTTCCCGAGATCTTGGGAAGTCGCCCCGAGTCCAATTTCTCGGCCCGTTTCCAATCAGCCTTCCAAATTTCAGCCCATTCCGACACCATCGTGACAAATGTATAAATTGCCCCTAGTGTGATTTTTCTTCGTTAATTTCTCGAGATCTCGAGATTTCGCCCAACGTCCAATTTCTCGGCCCGTTTCCAATCAGCCTGCCAAATTTCAGCCAGTTCTGACACTGTCACGACAAATGACAAAATTGCACCTGGTGCGATTTTTCTATGTTAATTTCCAGAGATCTCGGGACTCCGTCCCTAGTCCAATTTCTTGGGCCGTTTCCAATCAGCCTGCCAAATATCCGCCCATTTCGACATCGTCGCGACAAATGACAAAATTGCCCATGGGGCGACTTTTCTTTGTTAATTTCCCGAGATCTCGGGATTCCAACCCGAGCCCAATTTCCTGGGCCGTTCCCAATTAGCCTGCCATATTTCAGCCCATTCCGATACTGACGCGACAAATGATAAAATTACCCCTGGTGCGATTTTTCTTTGATAATTTATCGGGATCTCGGGACTCTACCCCGAGTCCAATTTCTCGGGCCGTTTCTAATCTGTCTTCCAAATTTCAACCCATTCCGACACCGTCGGGACAAATGAGAAAATTGACCCTAGTGTGATTTTTCTTTGTCAATTTTCGAGATCTCGAGATTCCGCCCTGAGTCCAATTTCTCGGGCCGTTTCCAATCACCCTGTGGAATTTCAGCCCGTTCCGACACCGTCACGACAAATGACAAAATCGCACCTGGTTCGAATTTTCTATGTTAATTTCCAGAGATCTCGGGGCTCTGCCCCGAGTCCAATTTCTCTGGCCGTTTCCAATCAGTCTACCAAATTTCTGCCAAATCTGACACCGTCGAGACAAATGATAAAATTGACCCTGGTGCAATTTTTCTTTATTAATTTCCCGAGATCTAGGAACTTCGCCACGAGTCCAATTTCTCAGGCCGTTTCCAACAGCCTGCGAAATTTTAGCCCATTCCGACACCGTCGGGACAAATGACAAAATTGTCCTGGTGGGGCTTTTTTTCTTAATTTCCCGAGATCTCGGGACTCCGCCCCGAGTCCAATTTCTCGGGCCGTTTTCGACCAGCCTGCCAAATTTCAGCCAATTTTGACACCGTCACAACATATGACAAAATTGCACTTGGCGCGGCTTTTCTTTGTTAATTTCCCGAAATCTCAGGATTCCACCCCAAGCCCAATTTCTCGGGCCGTTTCCAATCAGCCTGCCAAATTTCAGCCCATTTCGACACCGTCGCGACAAATGACAAAATTGACCCTGGTTCCAATTTTCTTTGTTACTTTCCCGAGATCTAGGGACTCCGCCATGAGTCCAATTTCTCGGGAATTTTCCAATCAGCTTGGGAAGTTTCCGACCAGCCCGCCAAATTTCAGCCCATTCTGATACCGTCTCGATAAATGACAAAATTACCCCTGCTGCGATTTCTCTTTGTTAATTTCTCGAGATCTCGGGACTCCGTCCCTAGTCCAATTTCTCGGGACGTTTCCAATCAGCCTGCGAAATTTCAGGCCATTCCGACATTATCGCGCCAAATGACAGAATTGCTCCTGGGGCGATTTTTCTTTGTTAATTTCAAGAGATCTCGGGATTCCGCCCCGAGTCCAATTTTTCGGGCCATTTTCGACCAGCCTGCCAAATTTCAGCCCATTCCGACACCGTCGTGATAATGACAAAATTACCACTGGTGCGATTTTTTTGTTAATTTCCCGAGATCTCGGGACTTGGCCACGAGTCCAATTTCTCTAGCCGTTTCCAACCAGCTAGCAAAATTTCAGCCCATTCCGAAATCGTCGCGACAAATGACAAAATTGTCCTGGTGCGATTTTTCTTTGTTAATTTCCTGAGATTCCGGGACTTCGCCCCGAGTCCAATTTCTTGGGCCGTTTCCGACCAACCCGTCAAATTTCAGCCCAATCTGATACCGTCGCGCCAAATGACAAAATTGCCCCCAGTGCGATTTTTTTTGTAAATTTCATGAGATCTCGAGATTCCGCCCCGAGTCCAACTTCTCGGGCCGTTTCCAATCAGCCTTTAAAATTTTAGCCCATTCCGACACCGACGCGACAAATGACAAAATTGCCCCTACTGCGATTTCTCTTTGTTAATTTCTCGAGATCTCGGGACTCCGTCCCTAGTCCAATTTCTAGGGCCGTTTTCAATCAGCCTGCCAAATTTCAGCCCATTCCGACACTGCTGCGACAAATGACAAAATTACCCATGTGGTGGTTTTTCTTAGTTAATTTCAAAAGATCTTGGGACTCCGCCCCGAGTCCAATTTCTGGGTCATTTCCAATCAGCCTGCCAAATTTCAACCCATTCCGACGCCGTCATGACAGATGACAAAATTGCCCCAGGTGCAATTTTCTTTGTTAATTTCTCGAGATCTTGGGACTCCGCCCCGAGTCCAATTTCTTGGGCCGTTTTCGACCACCCCGCCAAATTTCAGCCTATTTCGACACCGTCGCGACAAATGACAAAATTGTCCTGGTGTGTTTTTCTTTGTTAATTTCCAGAGATCTCGGGACTTCGCCACGAGTCCAATTTCCGTTTCCGACCAGCCGCCAAATTTCAGCCCATTCTGACATCGTCGCGACAAATGACAAAATTGCCCATGGTGCGATTTTTCTTTGTTAATTTCACGAGATCTCGGGACTCCTTTACGAGTCCAATTTCTCGGGCCGTTTCGAATCAGCCTGCCAAATTTCAGCCCATTCCGACACCGTCGCAACAAATGACAAAATTCCCCCTGGGGCAATTTTTCTGTGTTAATTTCCAGAGATCTCGGGACTCTGCCTCGAGTCCAATTTCTTTGGCCGTTTCCAATCAGCCAGCCAAATTTCAGCCCATTCCGACACTGTTGCGACAAACGACCGAATTGCCCCAGGGGCGATTTTTCTTTGTTAATTTCCCGAGATCTCGGGAGTCCGCCCCGAGCTCAATTTCACGGTCCGTTTTCAATCAGCCTGCTAAATTTCAGCCCATTCCGACACCGTCGCGACAAATGACAAAATTACCCCTGATGCGATTTTCCTTCGTTAATTTCCCGAGATCTCGGGACGCCGCCCCGAGTCCAATTTCTCGGCCTGTTTCCAATCAGCCTTCCAAATTTCAGCCCATTCCGACACCGTCGTGACAAATGACAAAATTGTCCCTGGTGCGATTTTTCTTCGTTAATTTCCCGAGATCTCGGGATTCTGCCCCGAGTCCAATTTCTCGGCCCGTTTCCAATCAGCCTGCCAAATTTCAGCCCGTTCCAACACTGTCACGACAAATGACTAAATCGCACCTGGTGCGATTTTTCTATGTTGATTTCCAGAGATCTTGGGACTCCGCCCCCAGTCCAATTTCTCTGGCCTTTTCCAATCAGCCTTCCAAATTTCAGCCCATTCCGACACCGTCGCGACAAATGACAAAATTACCCTGGTGCGGCTTTTCTTTGTCAATTTCTTGAGGTCTCGGGACTACGTTCCTAGTCCAATTTCTCGGGCCGTTTCCAATTAGCCTGCCAGATTTCAACCCATTCCTACATCGTCGCGACAAATCACAATATTGCCCCTGGTGCGATTTTTCTTTGTTAATTTCCCGAGATATAGGGACTCTGCCACGAGTCCAATTTCTCGGGCCGTTTCCAATCAGCCTGCCAAATTTCAGCCCATTTCGACACCATCATGACAAATGACAAAATTGCCCCTGGTGCGATTTTTCTTTGTTAATTTCTCGAGATCTAGGGACTCCGCCACGAGTCCAATTTCTCGGGCCGTTTCCAATCGACCTGCCAAATTTCAGCCAATTTTGATACTGTCGCGACAAAAGACAAAATTGCCCTGGTGCGATTTTTCTTCTTTAATTTCCCGAGATCTCGGGACTCCGCCCCAAGTCTAATTTCTCGGGCTTTTTTCGACCAGCCTTCAAAATTTCAGCCTATTCCGACACCGTCTTGACAAATGACAAAATTACCCATGGTGCGACTTTTCTTTGTTAATTTCTCGAGATCTCGAGACTCTGCCACGAGTCCAATTTCTCGAGCTGTTTCCAATCAGCTTGCAAATTTCAGCCCATTCTGACACGGTCGCGACAAAATGACAAAATTGTTCGGGTTAGATTTTTGTTTGTTAATTTCCCAAGCTCTCGGGATTCCGCACCAAGTCCAAATTTCTTGGGCCGTTTCCAATCAGCCTGCCAAAATTCAGCCCATTCCGACACCGCAGCGATAAATGACAAGATTACCCCTATTGCGTTTTCTTTTTGTTAATTTCTCAGATCTCAGGACTCCGTCCCTAGTCCAATTTCTCGGGCTGTTTCCAATCAACCTGCCAAATTTCAGCCTATTCCGAAACCGTCGCAACAAATGACAAAATTGCCCTTGGGGCGGTTTTTCATTGTTAATTTCCAGAGATCTCGGGACTCATCCCGGAGTCCAATTTCTCGGGCCTTTTCCAATTAGCCTGCCAAATTTTAGCCCATTCCGACACCGTCGCGACAAATGACAGGATTGCCCCTGGGGTGGTTTTTCTTTGTTAATTTCCTAAGACCTCAGGACTCCGCCCCGAGTCCAATTTTTCGGGTCGTTTCCAATAGGCTGCCAATTTCAGCCCGTTCCGACACCGTCGCGACAAATGACAAAATTGCACTGGTGCGATTTTTCTTTGTTAATTTCCCGAGATCTCGGGATTCCCCCTCGAGTCCAATTTCTCAGGCCGTTTCCAATCAACTTGCCAAATTTCAACCCGTTCCGACACCTTCGCGACAAATGACAAAATTACCCCTGGTGCGATTTTTCTTTGTTAATATCCCGAGATCTCGAGACTCCGCCACGAGTCCAATTTCTCGGCCCGTTTCCAATCAGCCTGCCAAACTTCAGCCCATTCCGCCACCGTCGCGACAAATGAAAAAAAATTGTCCAGGTGGGGGTTTTTCTTTATTAATTTCTCGGGATCTCGGGACTCCGCCCCGAGTCCCATTTCTCGGGCCGTTTGCGACCAGCCTGCCAAATTTAAGCCAATTCCGACACCGTAACGACAAATGAAAAAATTGCCCATGGTGCGGCTTTTCTTTGTTAATTTCTCGAGATCTAGGGACTCCGCTACGAGTCCAATTTCTTGGGCCGTTTCCAATCGACCTGCCAAATTTTAGCCAATTTCGACACTGTCGCGACAAAAGATAAAATTGCCCTGGTGCGATTTTTCTTTGTTAATTTCCCGAGATCTCGGGACTCCGCCCCAAGTCTAATTTCTCGGGCCGTTTTCGACCAGCCATCCAAATTTCAACCTATTCCGACACCGTCGCGACAAATGATAAAATTACCCATGGTGCGACTTTTCTTTGTTAATTTCCCGAGATCTCGAGACTCTGCCACGAGTCCAATTTCTCGAGCTGTTTCCAATCAGCTTGCCAAATTTCAGCCCATTCCGACACCGTCGCGACAAATGACAAAATTGAACTAGTTCGATTTTTCTTTGTTAATTTCTCGAGATCTCGGGACTCCGCACCAAGTCCAATTTCTCGGGCCGTTTCCGACCGGCCCACCAAATTTCAGTCAATTCCGACATCGTCGCGACAAATGACAAAATTGCCCTTGGTGCGATTTTTCTTTGTTAATTTCACGAGATCTCAGGACTCCGTCCCAAGTCCAAATTTCTTGGGCCGTTTCCAATCAGCCTGTCAAAATTCAGCCCATTCCGACACCACCGCAATAAATGACAAAATTACCCCTGCTGCGTTTTCTTTTTGTTAATTTCTCGAGATCTCGAGACTCCGTCCCTCGTCCAATTTCTCAGGCCGTCTCCAATCGGCTTGCCAAAATTTAGCCCATTCCGACACTGTCGCGGTAAATTACAAAATTACCTCTGGTGTAGTTTTCCTTTGTCAATTTCCCGAGATCACGAGACTCCGTCCCGAGTCCAATATCTCGGGCCGTTTCCAATCAGCCTTCCAAATTTAAGCCCATTCCGACACCGTCGTGAGAAATGCCAAAATTGCCCCTGGTGCGATTTTTCTTTGTTAATTTCCTGAGATCTCGGGATTCCGCCCCGTGTCCAATTTCTCAGGCCGTTCCAATCAGCTTGCCAAATTTCAGCCGGTTCCGACACCGTCACGACAAATGACAAAATTGCAGCTGGTGCGATGTTTCTATGTTAATTTCTAGAGATCTCGGGACTCCACCTCCAGTCTAATTTCTTAGGGTCTTTCCAATCATCCTGCCAAATTTCAACCCATTCCGACACCGTCGAGACAAATGACAAAATTGCCTTGGTGTGGTTTTTCTTTAATTTCTCGAGGTCTCGAGACTTCGTCCCGAGTTCAATTTCCAGGGCCGTTTCCAATCAGCTTGCCAAATTTCAGCCCATTCCGACATCGCCGCGATAAATGACAAAATTGCCCCTACTGCGTTTTCTTTTTGTTAATTTCTTGAGATCTCGGGACTCCGTCCTAGTCCAATTTCTCGAGCCGTTTCCAATCAGCCTGCCGAATTTCAGCCCATTCCGACACCGTCACGACAAATGACAAAATTGTCCCTAGGGCGGTTTTTCGTTGTTAATTTCCAGAGATCTCGGGACTCATCCCCGAGTCCGATTTCTCGGGCCTTTTTCAATCAGCCTACCAAATTTTAGCCAATTTCGACACCGTCGCGACAAATGACAAGATTGCCCCTGGGGTGGTTTTTCTTTGTCAATTTCCTAAGACCTCGGGACTCCACCCCGAGTCCAATTTTTCAGGCCGTTTCCAATCAGCCATCCAAATTTCAGCCCGTTCCGGCACCGTCGCGACAAATGACAAAATTGCACTGGTGCGATTTCTCTTTGTTAATTTTCCCAGAACTCGGGATTCCGCCCCGAGTCCAATTTCTCGGGCCGTTTCCAATCAACCTGCCAAATTCAGCCCGTTCCGACACCTTCGCGACAAATGACAAAATTACCCCTGGTGCGATTTTTCTTTGTTAATATCCCGAGATCTCGGGACTCCGCCACGAGTCCAATTTCTCGAGTCGTTTCCAATCAGCCTGCCAAGCTTCAGTCCATTCCGCCACCGTCGCGGCAAATGAAAAAAAAATTGTGCAGGTGGGGGTTTTTCTTAATTAATTTCTCGAGATCTCGGGACACCGCCCCGAGTCCAATTTCTTGGGCCGTTTGCGACCAGCCTGCCAAATTTAAGCCAATTCTGATACCGTCGCAACAAATGACAAAATTGCCCAGGGTGCGGCTTTTCTTTGTTAATTTCTCGAGATCTCGAGATTCCACCTCGAGCCCAATTTCTCGGGCCGTTTCCAATAACCTGCTAAACTTTAGCCCATTCCGACACCGTTACGACAAATGTTAAAATTTCCTGTGATCTCGGGACTCCGCCCTGAGTCCAATTTCTCGAGCCGTTTCCAATCAGTCTTCCAAATTTCATCCCATTCCGACACCGTCGTGACACATGACAAAATTGCCTCTAGTGCGATTTTTCTTTGTTAATTTCTCGAGTTCTCGAGACTCCGCCTCGAGTCCAATTTCTCGGACCATTTCCAATCAGCCTGCCAAATTTCAGCCCAATCCATCACTGTCGTGACAAATGACAAAATTACCCCGAGGGCAGTTTTTCTTTGTTAATTTCTTGAGATCTCGGGACTCCGCCCCGAGCCCAATTTCTCGGTCCGTTTTCAATCAGCCTGCCAAATTTTAGCCCATTCCGACACCGTCGCAGCAAATGACAAAATTACCCCAAGTGTGGTTTTCCCTTGTTAATTTCTCGAGATCACGGGACTCTATCCCGAGTCCAATATCTCGGGCCGTTTCCAATCAGCCTTCCAAATTTAAGCCCATTCTGACACCGTCGTGACAAATGACAAAATTGCCCCTGGTGTGGTTTTTCTTTATTAATTTCCTGAGATCTCGGGATTCCGCCCAGTGTCCAATTTCTCAGGCCGCTCAAATCAGCCTGCCAAATTTCAGCCGGTTCCAACACCGTCGCGACAAATGATAAAATTGTAGCTAGTGCGATGTTTCTATGTTAATTTCCAGAGATCTCAGGACTCCGCCTCCAGTCCAATTTCTCGGGGTGTTTCCAATCATCCTGCCAAATTTCAGCCCATTCCGACACCGTCGAGACAACTGACAAAATTGCCCCGGTGTGGTTTTTCTTTCTTAATTTCTAGAGGTCTCGGGACTTTACCCCGAGTTCAATTTCTAGGGCCGTTTCCAATCAGCCAGCCAAATTTCAGCCCATTCCGACACTGTCGCGACAAATGACAAAATTGCCTCTGGTGCGATTTTTCTTTGTTAATTTCCCGAGATCTAGGGACTCTGCCACGAGTCCAATTTCTCGGGCTGTTTCCAATCAGCTTGCCAAATTTCAGCCCATTCCGACACTGTCACGACAAATGACAAAATTGCCCCTGGTGCGATTATTCGTTGTTAATTTCCCGAGATCTAGGGACTCTGCCACGAGTCCAATTTCTCGGGTCGTTTCCAATCAGCCGGCCAAATTTCAGCCCATTTCGACACCGTCAAGACAGATGACAAAATTGCCCTGGTGCAGTTTTTCTTTGTTAATTTCTCGAGATCTAGGGACTCCGCCCTGAGGCCAATTTCTCAGGCCGTTTTCGACCAGCCTGCCAAATTTCAGCCTATTTCGACACCGTCGTGACAAATGACAAAATTGTTCTGGTGCATTTTTCTTTGTTAATTTCTCGAGATCTCGGGACTTCGCCCCGAGTCCAATTTCTCGGGTCGTTTCCGACCAGCCCGCCAAATTTCAGCCCATTCCGACATCGTCACGACAAATGACAAAATTGCCCATGGTGCGATTTTTCTTTATTAATTTCACGAGATCTCGGGACTCCGCCCCGAGTCCAATTTCTTGGGTCATTTCCAATATGCCTACCAAATTTCAGCTCATTCCGACACGGTCGCGACAAATGAAAAAATTGCCCCTACTGCGTTTTCTCTTTGCTAATTTCTCAAGATCTCGGGACTCCGTCCTTACTCCAATTTCTCGGGCCGTTTCCAATCAGCCTGCGAAATTTCAGCCCATTTTGACATCGTCGCGACAAAATACAAAATTGCCCCTAGGGCGGATTTTCTTTGTAAATTTTCAGATATCTCGGGACTCCGCCCCGAATCCAATTTATCGGGCCGTTTCCATTCAGCCTGGCAAATTTTAGCCTATTCCGACACCAACGCGATAAATGACAAAATTGCCCGTAGGGCAGTTTTTCTTTGTTAATTTCCAGAGATCTCGGGATTCCGCCCCCAGTCTAATTTCTCGGGCCGTTTCCAATAAGCTTGTTGAATTACAACCCATTCCGACACCGTCGAGACAAATGACAAAATTACCCTGGTGCGATTTTTCGTTGTTAATTTCTCGAGGTCTCGGGACTCGGTCCCGAGTCCAATTTCTCGGGCCGTTTCCAATCAGCTTGCAAAATTTCAGCCAATTCCGACACCGTCGTGACAAATGACAAAATTGCCCCTGGTGCGATTTTTCTTTGTTAATTTCCCGAGATCTAGGGACTCCGCCACGAGTCCAATTTCTCGGGCCGTTTCCAATCAGCTTGACAAATTTCATTCCATTCCGAGACCATCACGACAAATGACAAAATTGCCCCTGGCGCGATTATTCTTTCTTAATTTCTCGAGATCTAGGGACTCTTCCACGAGTCCAATTTCTCGGGCCGTTTCCAATCAGCCTGCCAAATTTTAGCCCATTTCGACACCGTCGCGACTGATGACAAAATTGCCGTGGTACGATTTTGCTTTGTTAATTTCCCGAGATCTAGGGACTCCGCCCCGAGTCCAATTTCTCAGGCCGTTTTCAACCAGCCTGCCAAATTTCAGCATATTCTGACACCGTTGCGACAAACGACAAAATTACCCTTGGTGCGATTTTTCTTTGTTAATTTCCCGAGATCTTAGGACTCCGTCACGAGTCCAATTTCCCGGGCCGTTTCCAAACAGCCTGCCAATTTTCAGCCCATTCCGACACAGTCGCGGCAAATGACAAAATTGTCCCCGGTGCGATTTTCCTTTGTTAATTTCTCAAGATCTTGGGACTCCGCCCCGAGCCCAATTTCTAGAGCCATTTGCAATTAGCCTTCCAAATTTCAGCCCATTCTGACACCATCGTGACAAATGACAAAATTGCCCCTGGTGCGATTTTTCTTTGTTAATTTCTCGGGATTTCGCCCTGTGTCCAATTTCTCGGGCCATTTCCAATTAGCCTGCCAAATTTTAGCCCGTTCCGTCACCATCGCGACGAATGACAAAATTGCAGCTGGTGCGATTTTTCTATGTTAATTTCCAGAGATCTCGGGACTCCGCCCCCAGTCCAATTTCTTGGGCCGTTTCCAATAAGCCTGCCAAATTTCAACTCATTCCGACACCGTCGAGACAAATGACAAAATTGCCCTAGTGCGATTTTTGTTTGTTAATTTCTCAAGGTCTCGGGACTCAGTCTCGAGTCCAATTTCTCGGGTCGTTTCCTATCAGCCTGTAAAATTTCAGCCCATTCCGACACCGTCATGACAAATGACAAAATTAACCGAGGTGCGATTTTTCTTTGTTAATTTCCTGGGATCTAGGGACTCCGCCATGAGTCCAATTTCTAGGGCCGTTTCCAATCAGCTTGCTAAATTTTAGCCCATTCCGACCCCATCACGACAAATGACAAAATTGCCCCGGGTGCAATTATTCTTTATTAATTTCTCGAGATCTAGGGACTCTGTCACGAGTCCAATTTCTCGGGCCGTTTCCAATCAGCCTACCAAATTTCAGCCCATTCCGACACCGTCGCGACAGATGACAAAATTGAACTGGTGCGGTTTTGCTTTGTTAATATCTCGAGATCTAGGGACTCCGCCTCGAGTCCAATTTCTCGGGCCGTTTTCGACCAACCCGCCAAATTTCAGCATATTCCGACACCGTTGCGACAAATGACAAAATTACCCTCGGTGCGATTTTTCTTTGTTAATTTCTTGAGATTTCAAGACTCCGCCACGAGTCCAATTTCTCGGGCCATTTCCAATCAGCCTGCCAAATTTCAACCCATTCCAACACCATCGCGACAATGACAAAAGTGTAGCTGATGCGATTTTTCTATGTTAATTTCTAGAGATCTTGGGACTCCGCCCCCAGTCCAATTTCTCGGGCCATTTCCAATTAGCCTGCCAAATTTCAGCCCATTCCGACACCGTCGAGACAAATGAAAAAATTGCCATGGTACGATTTTTCTTTGTTAATTTCTCGAGGTCTCGGGACTTGGTCCCTGTCCAATTTCTCGGGCCGTTTCCAATCAGCCTGCCAAATTTCAGCCCATTCCAACACCGTCGCGACAAATGACAAAATTATCCTGGTGTGATTTTTCTTTGTTAATTTCCCAAGATCTCGGGACTTCGCCCCGAGTCCAATTTCTCGGGCTGTTTCCAACCAGCCCGCCAAATTTCAGTCCATTCCGAAATCGTCGCGACAAATGGCAAAATTGCCCTTGGTGCGATTTTTCTTTTTTAATTTCCAGAGATCTCGAGATTCCGCCCTGAGTCCAATTTCTCGGGCCGTTTCCAATCAGCCTGCCAAATTTCAACCCGTTCCGACACCGTTGCAACAAATGACAAAATTGCACCTGGTGCGATTTTTCTATGTTAATTTCCAGAGATCTTGGGACTTCGCCCCGAGTCCAATTTCTCGGGCCGTTTCCAATCAGCCTGCCAAATTTCAGTCCATTCCGACACCGTCGCGACAAACGACAAAATTACCCCTGGTGCGGTTTTCCTTTGTTAATTTCCCGAGACCACGGGACTCCGCCCCGAGTCCAATTTTTCGGGTCGTTTCCAACAAGCCCGCCAAATTTCAGCCCATTCCAACACCGTCGTGACAAATGACAAAATTGCCCCTGGGGCGGTTCTTCTTTGTTAATTTCTTGAGATCTCGGGACTCTGCCCTGAGTCCAATTTCTCGGGCCGTTTCCAATCAGCCAGCAAAATTTTCGCCCGTTCCGACACCGTCGCGACAAATGACAAAGTAGCACCTGGTGCGATTTTTCTTTGTTAGTTTCTCGAGATCTCGGGACTCAGCCCCGAGTCCAATTTCTCGTGTCGTTTCCAATCAGCCTGCCAAATTTCAGCCCATTTCGACACCGTCGCGATAAATGACAAAATGCCCGGGGAAGATTTTTCTTTGTTAATTTTCTGAGATCTCGGGACTCCGCCCCGAGTCCAATTTCTCGGGCCGTTTCCAATCGGCCTGCCAAATTTCACCCCGTTCCAACACCGTCGCGACAAATGACAAAATTGTACCTGTTATGATTTTTTGTTGTTAATTTCTTGAGATCTTGGGATTCCGCCCCTAGCCCAATTTTTCGGGCTGTTTCCAATCAGCCTGCCAAATTTCAGCCCGTTTCGACACCTTCGCGACAAATGACAAAATTGCCCCTGCCGTGTTTTCTCTTTGTTAATTTCTCGAGATCTCGGGACTCCGTCCGTAGTCCCATTTCTCGGGCCGTTTCCAATCATTCTGCCAAATTTTTGCCCATTCCGACATCGTCGCGACAAATGACCAAATTGTCCCTGGGGTGATTTTCTTTGTTAATTTCCAGTGATCTCGGGACTCCGCCCCGAGTCTAATTTCTCGTGCCGTTTCCAATCAGCCTGCCAAGTTTAAGCCATTCCGACATCGTCACGACAAATGGCAAAATTGCCCTTGCGACAGTTTTTCTTTGTTAATTTCCTAAGATCTCGGGACTCCGCCCCGAGTCCAATTTCTCGGGCCGTTTCCAATCAGCCAGCCAAATTTCAGCCCGTTCCGACACCGTCGCGACAAATGACAAAATTGCATCTGGTGCGATTTTTCTTTGTTAATTTCTCGAGATCTCGGGACTCCACCCCGAGTCCAATTTCTCGTGCCGTTTCCAATCAGCCTGCCAAATTTCAGCCTGCCAAATTTCAGCCCATTTCGACAACGTCGCGATAAATGACAAAATTGCTCTTGGGGCGAGTTTTCTTTGTTAATTTTCTGAGATCTTGAGACTCCGCCCCGAGTCCAATTTCTCGGGCCGTTTCCAATCACCCTGCCAAATTTTAGCCCGTTTCGACATCGTCGCGGCAAATGACAAAATTGTACCTAGTGCAATTGTTCTTTGTTAATTTCCCGAGATCTCGGGATTATGCCCCAGTCCAATTTCTCGGGCCGTTTCCAATCAGCTAGCCAAATTTCAGCCCGTTCCGACACCTTCACGACAAATGACAAAATTACCCTGGTGCGATTTTTCTTTTTTAATTTCCAGAGATCTCGGGATTCCGCCCCGAGTCCAATTTATCAGGCCGTTTCCAATCAGCTTGCCAAATTTCAACCCGTTCGGACACCGTCGCGACAAATGACAAAATTGCACCTGGTGCGATTTTTCTATGTTAATTTCCAGAGATCTTGGGACTCCGCCCCGAGTCCAATTTCTCGAGCCGTTTCCAATCAGCCTACCAAATTTCAGCCCATTCTGATGCCTTCGTGAGAAATGACAAAATTACCCTTGGTGTGGTTTTCCTTCGTTAATTTCCCGAGATCACGGGACTCCGCCTCGAGTCCTATTTCTCGGGCCCTTTCCGACCAACCTGCCAAATTACAGCCCATCCCGACACTGTCACGACACGTGAGGAAATTGCCCTTGGTGCGATTATTCTTTTTTAATTTCCTGAGATCTTGGGACTCTGCCACTAGTCCAATTTCTCGAGACGTTTCCAATTAGCTTGCCAAATTTTAGCCCATTCCGACACCGTCGCTACAGATGACAAAATTGCCCTAGTGCGATTTTTCTTTGTTAATTTCCCGAGATCTCGGGACTCCGCCCCGAGTCCAATTTCTCGGGCCGTTTTCGACCAGCCTGCCAAATTTCAGCCTATTCCGACACCGTCGCGACAAATGACAAAATTACCCTTGGTGCGATTTTTCTTTGTTAATTTCTCGAGATCTCGAGACTTCGCCCCGAGTCCAATTTCTCGGGCCGTTTCTGACCAGCCCGCCAAATTTCAGCCCATTCCGACATCGTCGCGACAAATGACAAAATTGCCCCTGGTGCGATTTTTCTTTGTTGATTTCCCAAGATCTCGGGACTTCGCCCCGAGTCCAATTTCTTGAGCCGTTACCAATCAGCCTCACAAATTTCAGCCCATTTCGACACCCTCCCGAAAAATGACAAAATTGCCCCCGTCGTGTTTTCTCTTAGTTAATTTCTCGAGATCTCGGGACTCCGTCCCCAGTCCAATTTCTCGGGCCGTTTTTATTCAGCCTGCCAAATTTCCGCCCATTCCGACATTGTCGCGACAAATGACAAAATTGCCCCTGGGGCGGATTTTCTTTGTTAATTTCCAGAGATCTTGGGACTCCGCCACGAGTCAAATTTCTCGGGCCATTTCCAATCAGCCTGCCAAATTTAAGCCCTTTCCGACACCGTCGCAACAAATGACAAAATTGCCCCTGGGGCGGTTTTTCTTTGTTAATTTTCCGAGATCCCATGACTCCGTCCTGAGTCCAATTCTCGGGCCGTTTCCAATCAATCAGCCAAATTTCAGCCCGTACCGACACCGTCACGACAAATAATAAAATTGCCCCTGGGGCGGTTTTTCATTGTTAATTTCCCGAGATCTCGAGACTCCGCCCCTAGTCCAACTTCTTGGGCCGTTTCCAATCAGCCTGCCAAATTTCAGCCCGTTCTGACACCGTCGCGACAAATGACAAAATTGTACCTGGTGCAATTTTTCTTTGTTAATTTCCCGAGATCTCGGGATTCCGCCCTGAGTCCAATTGCTCGGGTCGTTTCCAATCAGCCTACCAAATTTCAGCCCGTTCCGACACCTTTGCGACAAATGACAAAATTACCCTTGGTGCGATTTTTCTTTGTTAATTTCCAGAGATATCGAGATTCCGCCCCGAGTCCAATTTCTCGGGCCGTTTCCAATCAGCCTGCCAAATTTCAGCCCGTTCCGACACTGTCGCGACAAATGACAAAATTGCCCCTGGTGTGATTTTTCTATGTTAATTTCCATAGATCTTGGGACTCCGCCCCGAGTCCAATTTCTCGGGCCGTTTCCAATCAGCCTGCCAAATTTCAGCCCATTCCGACACCGTCGCGACAAATGACAAAATTACCCCTGGTGTGGTTTTCCTTTGTTAGTTTCCCGAGATCACGGGACTCCGCCTCGAGTCCAATTTCTTGGGCCGTTTCCAATCAGCCTGCCAAATTTCAGCCCATTCCGACACCGTCGCGACAAATGACAAAATTACCCCTGGTGTGGTTTTCCTTTGTTAGTTTCCCGAGATCACGGGACTCCGCCTCGAGTCCAATTTCTTGGGCCGTTTCCGACCAGCCCGTCAAATTTCAGCCCATTCCGACACTATCACGACAAATGACGAAATTGCCCCCGGTACGATTATTCTTTGTTAATTTCCCGAGATCTAGGGACTCTGCCACGAGTCCAATTTCTTGGGACGTTTCCAGTCAGCTTGCCAAATTTTAGCTCATTCCGACACCGTCGCGATAGATGACAAAATTGCCCAGGTGCGATCTTTCTTTGTTAATTTCTCGAGATCTCAGGACTCCGCCACTAGTCCAATTTCTCAGACCATTTTCGGCCAGCCCGCCAATTTTCAAACTATTCCGACA
Source organism: Olea europaea var. sylvestris (assembly GCF_002742605.1). Taxonomy (NCBI): domain Eukaryota; kingdom Viridiplantae; phylum Streptophyta; class Magnoliopsida; order Lamiales; family Oleaceae; genus Olea; species Olea europaea. Next base: position 29,217 of record NW_019241194.1, on the reverse strand, counting down.
TAATCGCGACAAATGACAAAATTACCCTGGGTGTGATTTTTCTTTGTTAATTTCTCGAGATCTTGGGACTTCGCCCTGAGTCTAATTTCTCGAGCCGTTTTCGACCTTCCCGCCAAATTTCAGCCCATTCCGACATCGTCGTGACAAATGACAAAATTGCCCTTGGTGCGATTTTTCTTTGTTGATTTCCCGAGATCTCGGGACTTCGCCCCGAGTCCAATTTCTCGGGCCGTTACCAATCAGCCTGCCAAATTTCAGCCCATTCCGACACCCTCCCGATAAATGACAAAAATGCCCCTGTCGTGTTTTCTCTTTTTTAATTTCTCGAGATCTCGGAACTCCGTCCCTAGTCCAATTTCTCGAGCAATTTCCAATCAGCCTGCCAAATTTCTGCCCATTCCGACACCCTCCCGATAAATGACAAAATTGCCCCTGGGGCGAATTTTCTTTGTTAATTTCCAAAGATCTCGGGACTCTGCCTCGAGTCCAATTTCTCAGGCCACTTCAAATCAGCCTGCTGAATTTAAGCCCATTCCGACACCGTCACGACAAATGACAAAATTGCCCCTGGGGCGGTTCTTCTTTGTTAATTTCTCGAGATCTCGGGACTCTGCCTCGAGTCCAATTTCTCGGGCCGTTTCCAATCAGCCAGCCAAATTTTCGCTCGTTTCGACACTGCCGCGACAAGTGACAAAATAGCACCTGGTGCGATTTTTCTTTATTAACTTCTCGAGATCTCGGGACTCCACCCCGAGTACAATTTCTCGTCCCGTTTCCAATAAGCCTGCCAAATTTCAGCCCATTTCGACACCGTCGCGATAAATGACAAAATTGCCCCTGGGGCGATTTTTCTTTGTTAATTTTTCGAGATCTCAGGACTCCGCCCCGATTCCAATTTCTCGGGGCGTTCCCAATCATCTTGCCAAATTTCACCCCGTTTCGACACCGTCACGACAAATGACAAAATTGTACCGGGTACGATTTTTCTTTGTTAATTTCCCGAGATCTCGGGATTCCACCCCGAGTCCAATTTTTCGGGCCATATCCAATCAGCCTGCCAAATTTCAGCCCGTTCCGACACCTTCGCGACAAATGCCAAAATTACACTTGGTGCGATTTTTCTTTGTTAATTTCTAGAGATCTTGGAACACCGCCTCGAGTTAAATTTCTCGGGCTGTTCCCAATCAGCCTACCAAATTTCAGCCCGTTTCGACACCTTCGCGACAAATGCCAAAATTACACTTGGTGCGATTTTTCTTTTTTAATTTCCAGAGATCTCCGGACACCGCCCCGAGTCAAATTTCTTCGGCCGTTCCCAACCAGCCTGCCAAATTTAAGCCAACTCCGACACCGTCGCGATAAAGGACAAAATTGCCCCTGGGGCGGTTTTTCTTTGTTAATTTTTCGAGATCTCGGGACTCCGCCTCGAGTCCAATTTCTCGGGCCGTTTCCAACCGGCCTGCCAAATTTCAGCACATTCCGACATCGTCGCGGTAAAAGACAAAATTGTACTTGGTGCGATTTTTCTTTGTTAATTTCCCGAGATCTCTGGATTTCGCCCCGAGTCCAATTTCTCGGGCCGTTTCCAATCAGCCTGCCACCATTCCGACACCGTCACGACAAATGACAAAATTGCCCCTGGGGCAGTTTTTCTTTGTTAATTTCCCAAGATCTCGGGACTTCGCCCCGAGTCCAATTTCTGGGGCCGTTTCCAATCAGCCAGCCAAATTTCAGCCCGTTCCGACGCCGTCGCGACAAATGAAAAAATTGCACCTGATGCGATTTTTCTTTGTTAATTTCTCGAGATCTCGGGACTCTGCCTCTAGTCCAATTTCTCGAGCCGTTTCCAATCAGCGTGCCAAATTTCAGCCCATTCCGACACCGTCGCTACAAATGACAAAATTGCCCCTGGTGCAATTTTTCTTTGTTAATTTCCCGAGATCTCGGAACTCTGCCCCGAGTCCAATTTCTCGGGCCGTTTCCAATCAGCCAGCCAAATTTCATCCCGTTCCGACACCATCGCGACAAATGACAAAATTGTACCTAGTGCGATTTTTCTTAGTCAATTTCCCGAGATCTTAGGATTACGCCCCAGTCCAATTTCTCGGGCTGTTTCCAATCAGCCTGCCAAATTTCGGCCCGTTCTGAAACCTTCGCGACAAATGACAAAATTACCCCTGGTGCGATTTTTCTTTTTTAATTTCTAGAGATCTCGAGATTCCGCCCTGAGTCCAATTTCTCGGGCCGTTTCCAATCAGCCTGCCAAATTTCAACCCGTTTCGACACCGTTGCAACAAATGACAAAATTGCACCGGGTGCGATTTTTCTATGTTAATTTCCAGAGATCTGGGGACTTCGCCCCGAGTCCAATTTCTCGGGCCGTTTCCAATCAGCCTACCAAATTTCAGTCCATTCCGACACCGTCGCGACAAACGACAAAATTACCCCTGGTGTGGTTTTCCTTTGTTAATTTCCCGAGACCACGGGACTCCGCCCCGAGTCCAATTTTTCGGGTCGTTTCCAACAAGCCCGCCAAATTTCAGCCCATTCCAACACTATCACGACAAATGACGGAATTGCCCTTGGTGCGATTATTCTTTGTTAATTTCTCGAGATATAGGGACTCTGCCACGAGTCCAATTTGTCGGGACGTTTCCAATCAGCCTGCCTAATTTTAGCCCATTTCGACACCGTCGCGACAGATGACAAAATTGCTCTGGTGCGGTTTTTCTTGTTAATTTCTCGAGATCTGGGGACTCCGCCCCGAGTTTAATTTCTCTAGTCATTTTCGACCAGCCCCCCAAATTTCAGCCTATTCCGACACCGTCGCGACAAATGACAAAATTACCCTTGGTGCGATTTTTCTTTGTTAATTTCCCAAGATCTCGGGACTTCGCCCCGAGTCCAATTTCTCGGGCCGTTTCTGACTAGCTCGCCAAATTTCAGCCCATTCCGACATCGTCGCGACAAATGACAAAATTATCCTTGGTGCGATTTTTCTTTATTGATTTCCCGAGAACTCGAGACTTCGCCCCGAGTCCAATTTCTTGGGCCGTTACCAATCAGCCTACCAAATTTCAGCCCCTTCCGACACCATCCTGACAAATGACAAAATTGCCCCTGCCGTGTTTTCTCTTTGTCAATTTCTCGAGATCTCGGGACTCCGTCCCTAGTCCCATTTCTCGGGCCATTTCCAATCAGTCTGCCAAATTTCTGCCCATTCCGATATCGCGCGACAAATGACCAAATTGCCCCTGGGGTGGATTTTCTTTGTTAATTTCCAGTGATCTCGGGACTCCACCCCGAGTCCAATTTCTCGGGCCGTTTCCAATCAGCCTGCCAAATTTAAGCCATTCCGACACCGTCACGACAAATGGCAAAATCGCCCCTGCGGCAGCTTTTCTTTGTTAATTTCCAAAGAACTCGGGACTCCGCCCCCAGTCCAATTTCTCGGGCCATTTTCAATCAGCTAGCAAAATTTCAGCCCGTTCCGACACCGTCGCGACAAATGACAAAATTGCATCTGGTGCGGTTTTTCTTTGTTAATTTCTCGAGATCTCGGGACTCCGCCCCGAGTCCAATTTCTCGTGCCGTTTCCAATCCGCGTGCCAAATTTCAGCCCATTCCAACACCGTCGCGACAAATGACAAAACTGCCCCTGGAACGGTTTTTCTTTGTTAATTTCCCGAGATCTCGGGACTCTGCCCCGAGCTCATTTTCTCGGGCCGTTTCCAATCAGCCTGCCAAATTTTAACCGTTCCGACACCGTCGCGACAAATGACAAAATTGTACCTGGTGCGATTTTTCTTTGTTAATTTCCCGAGATCTCGGGATTACGCCCAAGTCCAATTTCTCGGGCCGTTTCCAATCAGCCTGCCAAATTTCAACCCGTTCCGACACCTTCGCGACAAATGAGAAAATTACCCCTGGTATGATTTTTCTTTTTTAATTTCCAAAGATCTTGAGATTCCGCCCGTGTCCAATTTCTCGGGCCGTATCCAATCAGCCTGCCAAATTTCAACCCGTTTTGACACCGTCGCGACAAATGACAAAATTGCACCTGGTGTGATTTTTCTATGTTAATTTCCAAAGATCTTGGGACTTCGCCCCGAGTCCAATTTCTCGGGCCGTTTCCAATCAGCGTGCCAAATTTCAGCCCATTCCGACACCGTCGCGACAAATGACAAAATTACCCCTGCTGTGGTTTTCCTTTGTTAATTTCCCGAGATCACGGGACTCCGTCCCGAGTCCAATTTCTCAAGCCGTTTTCGGCCAGTACTCCAAATTTAAGCCCATTCCGACACTGTCACGACAAATGACGAAATTGCCCTTGGTGCGATTATTCTTTGTTAATTTCCCGAGATCTAGGGACTCTGCCACGAGTCTAATTTCTCGGGACGTTTCCAATTAGCCTACCAAATTTTAAGCCCTTTTCGACCCCATCACGATAGATGCCAAAATTGCCCTAGTGCGATTTTTCTTCGTTAATTTCTCGAGATCTTGGGACTCCGCCCCGAGTCCAATTTCTCGGGCCGTTTTCGACCAGCCCGCCAAATTTCAGCCTATTCCGACACTGTCGCGACAAATGACAAAATTACCCTTGGTGCGATTTTTCTTTGTTAATTTCCCAAGATCTCGGGTCCAATTTCTTGGGCCGTTTCCGACTTGCCCGCCAAATTTCAGCCCATTCTGACATCGTCGCGACAAATGACAAAATTGGCCTTGGTGCGATTTTTCTTTGTTGATTTCCCGAGATCTCAGGACTTCGCCCCGAGTCCAATTTCTTGAGCCGTTACCAATCAGCCTGCCAAATTTCAGCCCATTCCGACACCGTCCTGACAAATGACAAAGTTGCGCCTGTCGTGTTTTCTCTTTGTTAATTTCTCGAGATCTCGGGACTCCGTCCTTAGTCCCATTTCTCGGGCCATTTCCATTCAGTCTGCCAAATTTTTGCCCATTCCAACATCGTCGCGACAAATGACCAAATTGCCCCCGGGGCGGATTTTCTTTGTTAATTTCTAGTGATCTAGAGATTCCGCCCCGAGTCCAATTTCTCGGGCCGTTTCCAATCAGCCTGCCAAATTTAAGCCATTCCGACACCGTCACGACAAATGACAAAGTTGCCCCTGGGGCAATTTTTCTTTGTTAATTTCTCGAGATCTCGGGACTCTACCCCGAGTCCAATTTCTCGGGTCGTTTCCAATCAGCCAGCCAAATTTCAGCCCGTTCCGACACCGTCGCGACGAATGACAAAATTGCATTTGGTGCGATTTTTCTTTGTTAATTTCTCGAGATCTCGGGACTCTGCCCCGGGTCCAATTTCTCGGGCCGTTTCCGATCAGCGTGCCAAATTTTAGCCCATTCCGACACCGTCGCATCAAATGACAAAATTGCCCCTGGAGCGATTTTTCTTTGTTAATTTCTCGAGATCTCGGGACTCTACCCCGAGTCCAATTTCTCGGGCCGTTTCCAATCAGCCTGCCAAATTTCAGCCCGTTCTGATACCGTCGTGACAAATGACAAAATTGTACCTGGTGCGATTTTTCTTTGTTAATTTCCCGAGATCTCGGGATTACGCCCCAGTCCAATTTCTCAGGCCGTTTCCAATTAGCCTGCCAAATTTCAGCCCTTTCTGAAACCTTAAACACCAACACTAAAGTGCATAACGTTGTCTCGACTCTCGCACTCACTCTCGTAATCTCGCTAATATTTCAAAACCTATACAATCATCGGCCGACACTGTGACCTCCGATCGAAACTGTGACCTTTGCCAATCGAAGCTTTGATCGTAGCGATCATTTGAGTAAGGTAGTTACTAGTATCTGACATTCCAAAACCATTAAATGTATCATTAGTTTTATTATATAATGTTGTTTTAAATGCTAAAAAATTTAATTATAGTACAGACCCGAACGGAACCGAACCCAAACGGTTCCATAATTATATTTGGACCGGACGGTTCCATTTACTAGATACCTGAAAAGTTCGGTTCGGTTCGGTTCTCTTTAAACTGAACCGACCCACGCCCACCTCTACTCGGGACTCCGCCCCGAGTCCAATTTCTCGGGCCGTTTCCAATCGGCCTGCCAAATTTATGCCCGTTCCGACACCATCGCGACAAATGACAAATTTACCCCTAGTGTGGTATTCCTTTGTTAATTTCCCAAGATCACGGGACTCTGCCACGAGTCCAATTTCTCGGGCCATTTCCAACCAGCCCTCCAAATATCAGCCCATTCCGACACTGTCACGACAAATGACGAAATTGGCCCTGGTGCGATTATTCTTTGTTAATTTCTCGAGATCTAGGGACTCTGCCACGAGTCTAATTTCTCGGGACGTTTCCGATCAGCTTGCCAAATTTCAGCCCATTCCGGCGCCGTCGCGACAGATGACAAAATTGTCCAGGTGCGATTTTTCTTTCTTAATTTCTCGAGATCTCGGGACTCCGCCCCGAGTCCAATTTCTCGGGCCGTTCTCGACCAGCCCACCAAATTTCAGCCTATTCCAACACCATTGCAACAAATGACAAAATTACTATTGTGCGATTTTTCTTTGTTAATTTCTCGAGATCTCGGGACTTCACCCCGAGTCCAATTTCTCGGGTCGTTTCCGACCAGCTCGCCAAATTTCACCCCATTCTGACATCATCGCGACAAATGACAAAATTGCCCATGGTGCGATTTTTCTTTGTTGATTTCCCGAGATCTCGGGACTTCGCCCCGTGTCAAATTTCTTGGGCCGTTACCAATCAGCCTGCCAAATTTCAACCCATTTCGATATCGTCCCAACAAATGACAAAATTGCCCCTGTCGTGATTTCTCTTTGTTAATTTCTCAAGATCTCGGGACTCCGTCCCTAGTCCAATTTCTCGGGCCATTTCCAATCAGCCGGCCAAATTTCTGCCCATTCCGACATCGTCGCGATAAATGATAAAATTGCCCCTGGGGAGGATTTTCTTTGTTTATTTCCAAAGATCTCGGGACTCCGCCTCGAGCCAATTTCTCGGGCCGTTTCTAATCAGCCTGCCAAATTTAAGCTCATTCCAACGTCGTCACGACAAATGACAGAATGGCCCCTGGGGTGATTTTTCTTTGTTAATTTCCAGAGATCTCGGGACTTCACCCCGAGTCCAATTTCTCAAGCCGCTTCCAATCAGCCAGCCAAATTTTACCCCGTTCCGACACCATCGCGACAAATGACAAAATTGCACCTGGTGATATTTTTCTTTGTTAATTTCTCGAGATCTCGGGACTCCGCCCCGAGTCCAATTTCTCGGGCCGTTTCCAATCAGCCTGCCAAATTTCAGCACGTTCCGACACCTTCGCGACAAATGACAAAATTAACTTGGGTGCGATTTTTCTTTGTTAATTTCTCGAGATCTCGGGACTCCGCCCCGAGTCCAATTTCTCGGGCCGTTTCCAATCAGCCTGCCAAATTTCAGCACGTTCCGACACCTTCGCGACAAATGACAAAATTAACTTGGGTGCGATTTTTCTTTGTTAATTTCTCGAGATCTCGGGACTTCGCTCTGAGTCCAATTTCTCGAGCCGTTTTCGACCTGCCCGTCAAATTTCAGCCCATTCCGACATCGACGTGACAAATGACAAAATTGCCCTTGGTGTTTCTTGGTTGATTTCCCGAGATCTCGGGACTTCGCCCCGAGTCCAATTTCTTGGGCCGTTACCAATCAACCTGCCAAATTTTAGCCCATTCCGACACCCTCCCGACAAATGACAAAATTGCCCCTGCCATGTTTTCTCTTTGTTAATTTCTCGAGATCTCGAAACTCTGTCCCTAGTCCAATTTCTCGGGCTGTTTCCAATCAGCCTGCCAAATTTCTGCCCATTCTGACATCGTCACAACAAATGACAAAATTGCCCTTGGGGCAGATTTTCTTCGTTTATTTCTCGAGATCTCAAGACTCTGCCCCCGAGTCCAATTTCTCGGGCCGTTTCCAATCAGCCAGCCAAATTTCCGCCCGTTCCGACACCGTCGCGACAAATGACAAAATAGAACCTAGTGCGATTTTTCTTTGTTAATTTCTCTTGCCGTTTTCAATCAGCCCGCCAAATTTCAGCCCATTCCGACACCGTCGCGATAAATGACAAAATTGCCCCTGGGGTGATTTTTCTTTGTTAATTTTCCGAGATCTCGGGACTCCTCCGCGAGTTCAATTTCTCAGGCCGTTTCCAATCGGCCTGCCAAATTTCAGCCCGTTCTGACACCGTCGTGACAAATGACAAAATTGTACCTGGTACGACTTTCCTTTGTTAATTTCCCGAGATCTCGGGATTCTGCCCCGAGTCCAATTTTTCGGGCCGTTTCCAATCAGCCTACCAAATTTCAGCCCATTCCGACACCTTCGCGACAAATGACAAAATTACCCTTGGTGCGATTTTTCTTTGTTAATTTCCAGAGATCTCGGGACTCCGCCCCGAGTCCAATTTCTCGGGCCGTTCCCAATCGGCCTACCAAATTTAAGCCCGCTCCGACACCGTCGCGACAAAGGACAAAATTACCCCTGGGGCAGTTTTTTCTTTGTTAATTTCTCGAGATCTCGGGACTCCGCCTCGAGTCTAATTTCTCGGGCCGTTGCCAATCAGTGAGCCAAATTTAAGCCCATTTCGACACCGTCGCGACAAATGACAAAATTGCACCTGGTGCGATTTTTCTTCGTTAATTTCTCGAGATCTTAGGATCTGCCCCGAGTCCAATTCTCTCGGGCCGTTTCCATTTAGCCTGCCAAATTTCAGCCCATTCCGACACCGTCGCGACGAATGACAAAATTGTCCCTGGGGAAATTTTGCTTTGTTAATTTTTCGAGATGTCAGGACTCCGCCCCGAGTCCAATTTCTCGGGTCGTTTCCAATCAACCTAACAAATTTCAGCTTGTTCAGACATCGTCGCGGTAAATGACAAAATTGTACCTTGTTCGATTTTTCTTTGTTAATTTCCCGAGATCTCAGGATTTCGCCCCGAGTCCAATTTCTCGGGCCGTTTCCAATCAGCCTGCCAAATTTCAACCCGTTTCGACACCGTCGCGACAAATGGCAAACTTGCACCTGGTGTGATTTTTCGATGTTAATTTCCAGAGATCTTGGGACTCCGCCCCGAGTCCAATTTCTCGGGCCGTTTCCAATCAGCCTGCCAAATTTCTGCCGATTTCGACACCGTCGCGACAAATGACAAAATTACCCCTAGTGTGGTTTTCCTTTGTTAATTTCTCGAGATCATGGGACTCCGCCCCGAGTCCAATTTCTTAGGCCGTTTCCAACCAGCCTGCCAAATTTCAGCCCATTCCAACACTGTCACGACAAATGACGAAATTGCCCTCGGTGTGATTATTCTTTGTTAATTTCTCGAGATCTAGGGACTCTGCCACGAGTCCAATTTCTCGGGACATTTCCAATCAGCCTGCCAAATTTTAGCTCATTCTGACACTGTCGCGACAGATGACAAAATTGCCCTGGTGCGGTTTTTCTTTGTTAATTTCCCAAGATCTCGGGACTACGCCCTGAGTTCAATTTCTCTGGCCGTTTTCGACCAGCCCGCCAAATTTCGGCCTATTCCGACACTATCGCGAGAAATGACAAAATTACGCTTGGTGCGATTTTTCTTCGCTAATTTCCCATGATCTCGGGACTTCGCCCCGAGTCCAATTTCTAGGGCCGTTTCCGACTAGCCCGCCAAATTTCAGCCCATTCCGACATCGTCGCGACAAATGACAAAATTGCCCATGGTGCGATTTTTCTTTGTTTATTTCTCGAGATCTCGAGACTTCGCCCCCAATCAAAATTCTTGGTCCGTTACCAATCAGCCTGCCAAATTTCAGCCCATTCCGACTCCATCCTGACAAATGACAAAATTGTCCCTGCCATGTTTTCTCTTTGTTAATTTCTCGAGATCTCGGGACTCCGTCCCTAGTCCCATTTCTGGGGCCGTTTCCATTCAGTCTGCCAAATTTCTACCCATTTCGACATCGTCGTGACAAATGACCAAATTGCCCCCGGGGCGGATTTTCTTTGTTAATTTCTAGTGATCTCGGGACTCCGCCCCGAGTCCAATTTCTCGGGCCATTTCCAATCAGCCTGCCAAATTTAAGCCATTCCGACACCGTCACGACAAATGACAAAATTGCCCCTAGGGCAATTTTTCTTTGTTAATTTCCCGATATCTCGAGACTCCGCCCTGAGTCCAATTTCTCGGGCCGTTTCCAATCAGCCAGCCAAATTTCAACCCGTTCCGACATCGTAGCGGCAAATGACAAAATTGCATCTTGTGCGATTTTTCTTTGTTAATTTCTCAAGATCTCGGGACTCCGCCCCAAGTCCAATTTCTCAGGCCGTTGGCAATCAGCGTGACAAATTTTAGCCCATTCCGACACCGTCGCGACAAAGGACAAAATTGCCCCTGGAGCGATTTTTCTTAGTTAATTTCCCGAGTCCATTTTCTCGGGCCGTTTCCAATCAGCCTGCCAAATTTCAGCCCATTCCGACACCGTCACGACAAATGACAAAATTGTACCCGGTGCGATTTTTCTTTATTAATTTTCTGAGATCTCGGGATTACGCCCCAATCCAATTTCTCGGGCCGTTTCCAATCACTGCCAAATTTCAGCCCGTTCCGACACCTTCGCGACAAATGACAAAATTACCCCTGGTGCGATTTTTCTTTTTTAATTTCCATAGATCTCGGGATTCCCCCTAGAGTCCAATTTCTCGGGCCATTTCCAATCGGCCTGCCAAATTTCAACCCGTTTCGACACCATCGCGACAAATGACAAAATTGCACCTGGTGCGATTTTTCTATGTTAATTTCCAGAGATCTTGAGACTCCGCCCCAGTCCAATTTCTCGGGCCGTTTCCAATCGGCCTGCCAAATTTTAGCCCATTCCGACACCGTCGCGACAAATGACAAAATTGTACCTGGTGCGATTTTTCTTTTTTAATTTCCCGAGATCTTGGGATTACTCCCCAGTCCAATTTCTCGGGGGTTTCCAATCAGCCTGCAAAATTTCAGCCCGTTCCAACACCTTCGCGACAAATGACAAAATTACCCCTGGTACGATTTTTCTTTTTTAATTTCCAGAGATCTCGGGATTCCGCCCCGAGTCCAATTTCTCGGACCGTTACCAATCAGCCTGCCAAATTTTAGCCCATTCCGACACCGTCCCAACAAATGACAAAATTGCCCCTGTCTTGTTTTTTCTTTGTTAATTTCTCGAGATCTCGGGACTCCGTCCCTAGTCCAATTTCTCGTACCATTTCAAATCAGCCCGCCAAATTTCTGCCCATTCCGACATCGTCCTGACAAATGACAAAATTGCCCTTGGTGCGATTTTTCTTTGTTGATTTCCCGAGATCTCGGGACTTCGCGCCGAGTCCAATTTCTTAGGCCGTTACCAATCAGCCTGCCAAATTTCAGCCCATTCCGACACCCTCCCGACAAATGACAAAATTGTCCCTGCCGTGTTTTCTCTTTGTTAATATTTCGAGATCTCGGGACTCCGCCGCGAGTCCAATTTCTCGGGACGTTTCCAATCGGCCAGCCAAATTTCAGCCCGTTCCGACACCGTCGCGACAAATGACAAAATTGTACCTGGTACGATTTTTCTTTGTTAATTTCCCGAGATCTCAGGATTCCGCCCCGGGTCCAATTTTTCAGGCCGTTTCCAATCAGCCTGCCAAATCTCAGCCCGTTCCGACACCTTCGCAACAAATGATAAAATTACCCTTGGTGTGATTTTTCTTTGTTAATTTCCAGAGATCTCAGGACTCCGCCCCGAGTCCAATTTCTCGGGCCGTTCCCAATCAGCCTACCAAATTTAAGCTAACTCTGACACCGTCGCGACAAAGGACAAAATTACCCCTGGGCGGTTTTTCTTCGTTAATTTCTTGAGATCTCGGGACTCCGCCCCGAGTTCATTTTCTCGGGTCATTGCCAATCAGCGAACTAAATTTCAGCCCATTCCGACACCGTCGCGACAAATGACAAAATTACCCTTGGTGCGATTTTTCTTTGTTAATTTCTCGAGATCTCGGGACACCACCCCGAGTCCAATTTCTCGGGCCGTTTCCAATCGGCCTGCCAAATTTCAGCCCATTCTGACACCGTCGCGACAAATGACAAAATTGCCCTAGGGGCGATTTTTCTTTGTTAATTTTTCGAGGTCTTGGGACTCCGTCCCAAGTCCAATTTCTCGGGGCGTTTCCAATCGGCCCGCCAAATTTTAGCCCGTTCCGACACCGTCGCGACAAACGACAAAATTGTACCTGGCACGATTTTTCTTTGTTAATTTCCCGAGATCCCAGGATTCCACCCCGAGTCCAATTTTTTGGGTCGTTTCCAATCGGCTTGCCAAATTTCAACCCGTTCCGACACCGTCGCGACAAATGGCAAAATCGCACCTGGTGCGATTTTTCTATCTTAATTTCCAGAGATCTTGGGACTCCGCCCCGAGTCCAATTACTCGGGCTGTTTTCAATCAGCCTACCAAATTTCAGCTTATTTCGACACCGTCGCGACAAATGACAAAATTACCCCTGGTGTGGTTTTCCTTTGTTAATTTCCAGAGATCACGGGACTCCGCCCCGAGTCCAATTTCTTGGGCCGTTTCCGACCAACGCGCCAAATTTCAGCCCATTCCAACACTGTCAGGGCAAATGACGAAATTGCCCTTGGTGCGATTATTCTTTGTTAATTTCCCGATATCTAGGGACCCTGCCACGAGTCCAATTTCTCGGGATGTTTCCAATCAGCCTGCTAAATTTCAGCCCATTCCGACACCGTCGCGCCAGATGACAAAATTGCACTGGTGTGGTTTTTCTTTATTAATTTCCCGAGATCTCGGGACTCCGCCCCGAGTTCAATTTCTCTGGCCGTTTTCGACCAGCCCGCCAAATTTATGCCTATTCAGACCTCGTCGTGAAAAAGGATAAATTCCCCTTGCTGCGATTTTTCTTTGTTAATTTCTCGAGATCTCGGGACTTCGCCCCGAGTCCAATTTCTCGGGCCGTTTTCGACTAGCCCGCCAAATTTCAGCCCATTCTGACATCGTCGCGACAAATGACAAAATTGCCCTTGGTGCGATTTTTCTTTGTTGATTTCTCGAGATCTCGGGACTTCGCCCCGAGTCCAATTTCTTGGGCCGTTACCAATCAGCCTGCCAAATCTCAGCCCATTCCGACACCGTCCTGACAAATGACAAAATTGCCCCTGCCTTGTTTCTCTTTGTTAATTTCTTGAGAACTCGGGACTCCTCCCCTAGTCCCATTTCTCGGGCCGTTTCCAATCAGTCTGCCACATTTTTGCCCATTTCGACATCGTCGCGACAAATGACCAAATTGCCCATAGGGCGGATTTTCTTTGTTATTTTCCAGTGATCTCGAGACTCCACCCCGAGTCCAATTTCTCGGGCCGTTTCCAATCAGCCTGCCAAATTTAAGCCATTCCGACACCGTCATGACAAATGATAAAATTGCCCCTGGGGCAGTTTTTCTTTGTTAATTTCTCGAGATATCGGGACTCCGCCCCGAGTCCAATTTCTCGGGCCGTTTCCAATCAGCCAGCCAAATTTCAGCCCGTTCCGACACCGTCGTGACAAATGACAAAATTGCATCTGGTGCGATTTTTCCTTGTTAATTTCTCGAGATCTCGAGACTCCGCCCCGAGTCCAATTTCTCGGGCCGTTTGCAATCAGCGTGCCAAATTTTAGCCCATTCCGACACCGTCGTGACAAATGACAAAATTGCCCCTGGAGCGGTTTTTCTTTGTTAATTTCCCGAGATCTCGGGACTCTGCCCCGAGTCCAATTTCTCGGGTCGTTTCCAATCAGCCTGCTAACTTTCAGCCCGTTCCAACACAGTCACGACAGATGACAAAATTTTACCTGGTGCGATTTTTCTTTGTTAATTTCCCGAGATCCCAAGATTCCACCCCGAGTCCAATTTTTTGGGTCGTTTCCAATCGGCCTGCCAAATTTCAACCCGTTCCGACACCGTCGCGACAAATGGCAAAATCGCACCTGGTGCGATTTTTCTATCTTAATTTCCAGAGATCTTGGGACTCCGCCCCGAGGCCAATTTCTCGGGCTGTTTTCAATCAGCCTACCAAATTTCAGCGCATTTCGACACCGTCGCGACAAATGACAAAATTACCCCTGGTGTGGTTTTCCTTTGTTAATTTCCAGAGATCACGGGACTCCGCCCCGAGTCCAATTTCTTGGGCCGTTTCCGACCAACGCGCCAAATTTCAGCCCATTCCAACACTGTCAGGGCAAATGACGAAATTGCCCTTGGTGCGATTATTCTTTGTTAATTTCCCGATATCTAGGGACCCTGCCACGAGTCCAATTTCTCGGGATGTTTCCAATCAGCCTGCTAAATTTCAGCCCATTCCGACACCGTCGCGACAGATAACAAAATTACACTGGTGTGGTTTTTCTTTGTTAATTTCCCGAGATCTCGGGACTCCGCCCCGAGTTCAATTTCTCTGGCCGTTTTTGACCAGCCCGCCAAATTTATGCCTATTCAGACCTCGTCGTGAAAAAGGATAAATTCCCCTTGCTGCGATTTTTCTTTGTTAATTTCTCGAGATCTCGGGACTTCCCCCCGAGTCCAATTTCTCGGGCCGTTTTCGACTAGCCCGCCAAATTTCAGCCCATTCTGACATCGTCGGGAAAAATGACAAAATTGCCCTTGGTGCGATTTTTCTTTGTTGATTTCTCGAGATCTCGGGACTTCGCCCCGAGTCCAATTTCTTGGGCCGTTACCAATCAGCCTGCTAAATTTCAGCCCATTCCGACACCGTCCTGACAAATGACAAAATTGCCCCTGCCTTGTTTCTCTTTGTTAATTTCTTGAGAACTCGGGACTCCTCCCCTAGTCCCATTTCTCGGGCCGTTTCCAATCAGTCTGCCAAATTTTTGCCCATTTCGACATCGTCGCGACAAATGACCAAATTGCCCATAAGGCAGATTTTCTTTGTTATTTTCCAGTGATCTCGAGACTCCACCCCGAGTCCAATTTCTCGGGCCGTTTCCAATCAGCCTGCCAAATTTAAGCCATTCCGACACCGTCATGACAAATGACAAAATTGCCCCTGGGGCAGTTTTTCTTTGTTAATTTCTCGAGATATCGGGACTCCGCCCCGAGTCCAATTTCTCGGGCCGTTTCCAATCAGCCAGCCAAATTTCAGCCCGCTCCGACACCGTCGTGACAAATGACAAAATTGCATCTGGTGCGATTTTTCCTTGTTAATTTCTCGAGATCTCGAGACTCCGCCCCGAGTCCAATTTCTCGGGCCGTTTGCAATCAGCGTGCCAAATTTTAGCCCATTCCGACACCGTCGTGACAAATGACAAAATTGCCCCTGGAGCGGTTTTTCTTTGTTAATTTCCCGAGATCTCGGGACTCTGCCCCGAGTCCAATTTCTCGGGTCGTTTCCAATCAGCCTGCCAACTTTCAGCCCGTTCCAACACAGTCACGACAGATGACAAAATTTTACCTGGTGCGATTTTTCTTTGTTAATTTCCCGAGATCCCAGGATTCCACCCCGAGTCCAATTTTTTGGGTCGTTTCCAATCGGCCTGCCAAATTTCAACCCGTTCCGACACTGTCGCGACAAATGACAAATTTACCCCTGGTGCGATTTTTCTTTTTTAATTTCCAGAGATCTCGAGATTCCGCCCCGAGTCCAATTTCTCGGACCGTTTAAAATCAGCCTTCCAAATTTCAACCCGTTCCGACACAGTCGCGACAAATGACAAAATTGCACCTGGTGCGATTTTTCCATTTTAATTTCGAAAGATCTTGGGGCTTCGCCCCGAGTCCAATTTCTCGGTCCGTTTCCAATCAACCTGCCAAATTTCAGCCCATTCCGACACCGTCGCGATAAATAACAAAATTGTACCTGGTGTGATTTTCTTTGTTAATTTTTCGAGATCTCGGGACTCCGCCCCGAGTCCATTTTCTTGGGCCGTTTTCAATCAGCCCGATAAATTTAAACCCATTCCGACACCGTCGCGACAAATGACAAAATTGCCCCTGGTGCGATTTTTCTTTGCTAATTTCCCGAGATCTAGGGACTCCGCCACGAGTCCAATTTCTCGGGCCGTTTCCAATCAGCCTGCCAAATTTCAGCCCATTCCGACATCGTCACGACAAATGACAAAATTGCCCCTAGTGTGATTTTTCTTTGTTAATTTCCAAAGATCTTGGGATTCCGCCCCGAGTCCAATTTCTCGGGCCGTTTCCTACCAGCCTGCCAAATTTCAGTCGGTTCCGACACCGTCGCGACAAATGACAAAATTACACCTGGTGCTATTTTTCTCTATTAATTTCTAGAGATCTTGGGACTCCGCCCCGAGTCCAATTTCTCGGGCCGTTTCCAATCAGCCTGCCAAATTTCAGCCCATTCCGACACCGTCACGACAAATGACAAATTTACCCCAAGTGTGGTTTTCCTTTGTTAATTTCCCGAGATCACGGGACGCCTCCTCGAGTCCAATTTCTCAGGCCGTTTCCAACCAGCCCGCCAAATTTCAGCCCATTCCGATACTATCACGACAAATGACGAAATTACCCTCGGTGCGATTATTCTTTGTTAATTTTTGGAGATCTAGGGACTCTGCCACGAGTCCAATTTCTCGGGGTGTTTCCGATCAGCTTGACAAATTTCAGGCCATTCCGAAACCGTCGTGACAGATGTCAAAACTGCCCAGGTGCGATTTTTCTTTATTAATTTCCCGAGATCTCGGGACTCCGCTCCGAGTCCAATTTCTCGGGCCGTTTTCGACCAACCCGCCAAATTTCAGCCTATTCCGACACCATGGCAATGAATGACAAAATTACCGTTGTGCGATTTTTCTTTGTTAATTTCCCGAGATCTCGGGACTTCGCCCCGAGTCCAATTTCTCAGGCCGTTTCCGACCAGCTAGCCAAATTTCACCCCATTTCGACATCGTCGCGACAAATGACAAATTTGCCCATAGTGCGATTTTTCTTTGTTGATTTCCCGAGATCTTAGGACTTCGCCCCGAGTCAAATTTCTTGGGCCTTTACCAATCAGCCTGCCAAATTTCAGCCATTCCGACACCGTCCCAACAAATGACAAAATTGCCCCTGTTGTGTTTTCTCTTTGTTAATTTCTCGAGATCTCGAGACTCCGTCCCTAGTCCAATTTCTCGGGCCATTTCCTATCAGCTTGCCAAATTTCTACCCATTCTGACATCGTCGTGACAAATGACAAAATTGCCCTTGGTGCGATTTTTCTTTGTCGATTTCCCGAGATCTCGGGACTTCGCCCCGACTCCAATTTCTTGGGCCGTTACCAATCAGCCTGCCAAATTTCAGCTCATTCTGACACCCTCCCGACAAATAACAAAATTGCACCTGCAGTGTTTACTCTTTGTTAATTTCTCAAGATATCAGAACATCGTCCCGAGTCTAATTTCTCGGGCCGTTTCCAATCAACCAGCCAAATTTTAGCCCGTTCCGACACCGTCGCGATAAATGACGAAATTGCCCCTGGGGCGATTTTTCTTAGTTAATTTTTTGAGATCTCGGGACTCCGCCGCGAGTCCAATTTCTCGGCCGTTTCCAATCGGCCTGCCAAATTTCAGCCCGTTCTGACACCGTCGCGACAAATGACAAAATTGTACCTGGTACGATTTTTCTTTGTTAATTTCCCGAGATCTCGGGATCTCACCCCAAGTCCAATTTTTCGGGCCGTTTCCAATCAGCCTGCCAAATCTCAGCCCGTTCCGACACCTTCGCGACAAATGACAAAATTACCCTTGGTACGATTTTTCTTTGTTAATTTCCAGAGATCTCAGGACTCTGCCCCGAGTCCAATTTCTCGGGCCATTCCCAATTAGCCTGACAAATTTAAGCCCACTCCGACGCCGTCGCGACCAAGGACAAAATTGCCCCTGGGGCGGTTTTTCTTTGTTAATTTCCCGAGAACTCGGGACTCTGCCCCGAGTCCAATTTCTCGAGTAGTTTCCAATCAGCCTGCCAAATTTCAGCCCATTCCGACACCGTCGCGACAAATGACAAAATTGCCCCTGGGCGTTTTTTCTTTTTTAATTTTCCGAGGTCTTAGGACTCCGCCTCGAGTCCAATTTCTCGGGTCGTTTCCAATCGGTCTGCCAAATTTCAGCCCGTTTCGACACCGTTGTGGTAAATGACAAAATTGTACCTGGTGTGATTTTTCTTTTTTAAATTCCCGAGATCTCGAATTCCGCCCCGAGTCCAATTTCTCGGGCCGTTTCCAATCAGCCTGCCAAATTTCAACCCGTTCCGACACCGTCGCGACGATTGCAAAATTGCACCTGGTGCCATTTTTCTATGTTAATTTCCAGAGATCTTGGGACTCCGCCCCGAGTCCAATTTCTCGGGCCGTTTCCAATCAGCCCGCCAAATTTCAGCCCATTCCGACACCGTCGCGAGAAATGGCAAAACTACCCTTGGTGTGGTTTTCCTTTGTTAATTTCTCGAGATCACGGGACTCCGCCCCGAGTCCAATTTCTCGGGCCGTTTCTGACCAACTCGCCAAATTTCAGCCCATTCCAACACTGTCATGACAAATGATGAAATTGCCCTCGGTGCGATTATTCTTTGTCTATTTCCCGAGATCTAGGGACTCTGCCACGAGTCCAATTTCTCGGGATGTTTCCAATGAGCCTGCCAAATTTCAACCTATTCCGACACCGTCGTGACAGATGACAAAATTGCACTGGTGTGGTTTTTTCTTTGTTAATTTCTCGAGATCTCAGGACTCCGCCTAGAGTTCAATTTCTATGGCCGTTTTCGACCATCCCGCCAAATTTCAGCCTATTCCGACTTCGTCGCGACAAATGATAAATTACCCTTGCTGCGATTTTTCTTTGTTAATTTCCCAAGATATCGGGACTTCACCCCGAGTCCAATTTCTCGGGCCGTTTCCAACTAGCTCGCCAAATTTCAGCCTATTCCGACATCGTCGCGACTAATGAAAAAATTGCCCTTGGTGCGATTTTTCTTTGTTGATTTCTCGAGATCTCGGGACTTCGGCCCGAGTCCAATTTCTTGGGCCGTTACCAATCAGCCTACCAAATTTCAGCCCATTCCGACACCGTCCTGACAAATGACAAAATTGCCCCTGTCGTGTTTCTCTTTGTTAATTTCTCGAGATCTCGGGACTCCGTCCCTAGTCCCATTTCTCGAGCCGTTTTCAATCAGTCTACCAAATTTCTACCCATTCCGACATCATCGCAACAAATGACCAAATTGCCCCTAGGGCGGATTTTCTTTGTTATTTTCTAGTGATCTCGGGACTCCGCCACGAGTCCAATTTCTGGGCCGTTTCCAATCAGCCTACCAAATTTAAGCCATTCCGACACCGTCATGACAAATGACAAAATTGCCCCTGGGCAGTGTTTCTTTGTTAATTTCCCGAGATCTCGGGACTCCGCCCCGATTCCAATTTCTCGGGCTGTTTCCAATCAGCCAGCCAAATTTCAGCCCGTTCCGACACCGTCGCGACAAATGACAAAATTGCATCTCGTGCGATTTTTCTTTGTTAATTTCACAAGATCTCGGGACTCCACCCCGAGTCCAATTTCTTGGGCCGTTTGCAATGAGCGTGCCAAATTTTAGCCCATTCCGACACCGTCGCGACAAACTATAAAATTGCCCCTAGAGCGGTTTTTCTTTGTTAATTTTCCGAGATCTCGGGACTCTGCCCTGAGTCCAATTTCTCGGGCCATTTCCAATCAGCCTGCTAAATTTCAGCCCATTCCGACACCATCGCGACAAATGACAAAATTGTCCCTGGTACGATTTTTCTTTGTTAATTTCCCGAGATCTCGGGATTACGTCCCAGTCCAATTTCTCGGGCCGTTTCCAATCAGTCTGCCAAATTTCAACCCGTTTCGACACCTTCGCGACAAATGACAAAATTACCCCTGTTGCGATTTTCTTTTTTAATTTCCAGAAATCTAAAGATTCCGCCCCGAGTCCAATTTCTCGGGCCGTTTCCAATCAGCCTTCCAAATTTCAACCCGTTCTGAGACTGTCGCGACAAATGACAAAATTACACCTGGTGCGATTTTTCTATGTTAATTTCCAGAGATCTTGGGACTCCACCCCGAGTCTAATTTCTCGGGCCGTTTCCAATCGGCCTGCCAAATTTCAGCCCATTCCGACAGCGTCGCGACAAATGACAAAATTGTACCTTGTGCGATTTTTCTTTGTTAATTTCTCGAGATCTCGGGACTTCGCCCCGAGCCCAATTTCTCGGTCCGATTTCAATCAGCCTGATAAATTTAAACCCATTCCGACACCGTCGCGATAAATGACAAAATTGCCCTTGGAGCAAATTTTCTTTTCTAATTTCTTGAGATCTAGGGACCCCGCCACGAATCCAATTTCTCGGGCCGTTTCCAAAGAGCCTGCCAAATTTCAGCCCATTCCGACACTGTCACGACAAATGACAAAATTGCCCCTGGTGTGATTTTTCTTTGTTAATTTCCAGAGATCTGGGGATTCCGCCCCGAGTCCAATTTCTCGGGCCATTTCCAATCAGCTTGCCAAATTTCAGCCCTTTCCGACACCGTCGCGACAAATGACAAAATTGCACCTGGTGCTATTTTTCTCTGTTAGTTTCTAGAGATCTTGGGACTCCGCCCAGAGTCCAATTTCTCGAGCCGTTTCCAATCAACCTGCCAAATTTCAGCCCATTCCGACACCGTCGTGACAAATGACAAATTTACCCCTAGTGTGGTTTTCCTTTGTTAATTTCCCGAGATCACGGGACTCCGCCCCAGTCCAATTTCTCGGGCCGTTTTCGACCGGCCCGCCCGCCAAATTTCAGCCCATTCTGACACGGTCACGACCAATGATGAAATTGCCCCTGGTGTGATTATTCTTTGTTAATTTCCCGAGATCTAGGGATTCTGCCACGAGTCCAATTTCTCGGGACGTTTCCGATCAGCTTGCCAAATTTCAACCCATTCCGACACCGTCGCGACAGATGACAAAATTGCCCAGGTGCGGTTTTTCTTTATTAATTTCCCGAGATCTCGGGTTTCCGCCCCGAGTCCAATTTCTCGGGTTGTTTTCGACCAGCCCGCCAAATCTCAGCCTATTCCGACACCATCACAACAAATGACAAAATTACCCTTGTGCGATTTTTCTTTGTTAATTTCCTGAGATCTCGGGACTTCGCCCCGAGCCCATTTTCTCGGGCCGTTTCCGACCAGCTCGCCAAATTTCACCCCATTCCGACATCGTCGTGACAAACGACAAAATTGCCCATGGTGTGATTTTTCTTTGTTGATTTCCCGAGATCTCGGGACTTCGCCCTGAGTCAAATTTCTTGGGTCGTTACCAATTAGCCTACCAAATTTCAGCCCATTCCAACACCGTCCCAACAAAAGACAAAATCATCCCTGTCGTGTTTTCTCTTTGTTAATTTCTCGAGATCTCGGGACTCCGTCCCAAGTCCAATTTGTCGGGCCATTTTCAATCAGCGTGCCAAATTTTAGCCCATTCCGACATTGTCGCGACAAATGACAAAATTGCCCCTAGAGCGGTTTTTCTTTGTTAATTTCCCAAGATCTCGGGACTCTGCCTTGAGTCCAATTTCTCGGGCCGTTTCCAATCAACCTGCCAAATTTAAGCCCATTCCAACACCGTCACGACAAATAACAGAATGGCCCCAGGGGCAATTTTTCTTTGTTAATTTCCAAAGATCTCGGGACTCTGCCCCGAGTCCAATTTCTCGAGCCGCTTCCAATCAGCCAGCCAAATTTCAGCCCGTTCCGACACCATCGCGATAAATGACAAAATTGCACCTGGTGCGATTTTTCTTTGTTAATTTCTCGAGATCTCGGGACTCCGCCCCGAGTCCAATTTCTCGAGCCGTTTGCAATCAGCGTGCCAAATTTTAGCCCATTCCGACACCGTCGCGACAAACGACAAAATTGCCCCTGGAGCGGTTTGTCTCTGTTAATTTCCCGAGATCTCAGGACTCTGCCCTGAGTCCAATTTCTAGGGCCGTTTCCAATCAACCTGCCAAATTTCAGCCCATTCCGACACCGTCGCGACAAATGACAAAATTGTACCTGGTGCGATTTTTCTTTGTTAATTTCTCGAGATCTCGGGATTACGGCCCAGTCCAATTTCTCGGGCCGTTTCCAATCAGTCTGCCAAATTTAAGCCCGTTCCGACGCCTTCGCGACAAATGAAAAAATTACCCCTGTTGCAATTTTCTTTTTTAATTTCCAGAGATCTCGGGATTTCGCCCCGAGTCCAATTTCTCGGGCCGTTTCCAATCAGCCTTCCAAATTTCAACCCGTTCTGACACCGTCGCGACAAATGAAAAAATTGTACCTAGTGCAATTTTTCTTTGTTAATTTCTCGAGATCTCGGGACTCCGCCCCGAGCCCAATTTCTCGGTCTGTTTTCAATCAGCCGGATAAATTTAAACCCATTCCGACACCGTCGCGATAAATGACAAAATTGCCCCTGGTGCAATTTTTCTTTTCTAATTTCCCGAGATCTAGGGACTCCGCCACGAATCCAATTTCTCGGGCCGTTTCCAATCAGCCTGCCAAATTTCAGCCCATTCCGACACTGTCACGACAAATGACAAAATTGCCCCTGGTGTGATTTTTCTTTGTTAATTTCCAGAGATCTGGGGATTCCGCCCTGAGTCCAATTTCTCAGGCCATTTCCAATCAGCTTGCCAAATTTCAGCCCGTTCCGACACCGTCGCGACAAATGACAAAATTGCACCTGGTGCTATTTTTCTTTGTTAGTTTCTAGAGATCTTAGGACTCCGCCCAGAGTCCAATTTCTCGGGCCGTTTCCAATCAGCCTGCCAAATTTCAGCCCATTCCGACACCGTCTCGACAAATGACAAATTTACCCCTAGTGTGGTTTTCCTTTATTAATTTCCCGAGATCACGGGACTCCGCCCCTAGTCCAATTTCTAGGGCCGTTTCCGACCGGCCCGCCAGCCAAATTTCAGCCCATTCCGACATGGTCACGACAAATGACGAAATTGCCCATGGTGCGATTATTCTTTGTTAATTTCTCGAGATCTAGGGACTCTGCCACGAGTCCAATTTCTCGGGACGTTTCCGATCAGCTTGCCAAATTTCAGCCCATTCCGACACCGTCGTGACAAATGACAAAATTGCCCAGGTGCGATTTTTCTTTATTAATTTCCCGAGATCTCGGGACTCCGCCCCGAGTCCAATTTCTCGGGTTGTTTTCAACCAGCCCGCCAAATTTCAGCCTATTCCGACACCATCGCAACAAATGACAAAATTACCCTTGTGCGATTTTTCTTTGTTAATTTCTCGAGATCTCGGGACTCTGCCCCGAGTCCAATTTCTCGGGCCGCTTCCAATCAGCCAGCCAAATTTCAGCCCGTTCCGACACCATCGCGATAAATGACAACATTGCACCTGGTGCGATTTTTCTTTGTTAATTTCTCGAGATCTCGGGACTCTGCCCCGAGTCCAATTTCTCGGGCCGATTCCAATCAGTCTGCCAAATTTCAGCCCGTTCCGACACCTTCGCAACAAATGACAAAATTACCCGTGGGGTGATTTTTCTTTGCTAATTTCCCGAGGTCTCGGGACTCCGTCCCGAGTCCAATTTCTCGGGCCGCTTCCAACCAGCCTGCCAAATTTCAGCCAGTTCCGTCACCGTTGCGACAAATGACAAAATTGCACCTGGTGCGATTTTTCTTCGTTAATTTCTCGAGATCTCGGGACTCCACCCCGCGTCCAATTTCTCGGGCCGTTTCCAATCAGCCTGCCAAATTTCAGGCCATTCCGACACCATCACGACAAATGACAAAATTGCCCCTAGGGAGTTTTTTCTTTTTTAATTTATCGAGTTCTCGGGACTCCACCTCGAGTCCAATTTCTCGGGCCGTTTCCAATCAGCCAGCCAAATTTCAGCCCGTTCCGACACCGTCGCAACAAATGACAAAATTGCACCTGGTGCGATTTTTCTTTGTTAATTTCTCGAGATCTCGGGACTCTGTCCTGACTCCATTTTTTCGGGCCGTTTCCAATCAGCCTACCAAATTTCAGCCCGTTTCGACACCTTCGCGAAAAATGACAAAATTACCCCTGGTACGATTTTTCTTAGTTAATTTCCCGAGATCTCGGGACTACACCTCGAGTCCAATTTCTCGGGCAATTTTCGACCAGCCCGCAAAATTTCAGCGTATTCCGACACCATCGCGACAAATGACAAAATTACCCTTGGTGCGATTTTTCTTTGTTAATTTCCCGAGATCCCAGGACTCCGTCACGAGTCCAATTTCACCGGTTGTTTCCAATCAGCCTACCAAAGTTCAGCCTGTTCCGACACCATCGCGACAAATGACAAAATTGTCCTGGTGCGATTTTTCTTTATTAATTTCCCGAGATCTCGGGACTTTGCCTCGAGTCCAATTTCTCAGGCCGTTTCTGACCAGCCCGCCAAATTTCAGCCCATTTCGACATCGTCGCGACAAACGACAAAATTACCCTTAGTGCGATTTTTCTTTGTTAATTTCACAAGATCTCGGGACTCCTCCCCGAGTCCAATTTCTCGGGCCGTTTCCAATCAGCCTGCCAACGTTTAGCCCATTTCGACACCAACGCGGCAAATGACAAAATTACCCCTGGCGCGATTTTTCTTTCATATTTTCTTAAGATCTCGGGACTCCACCCCGAGCCCAATTTCTCGGGCCGTTTTCAATCGGCCTGCCAAATTTCAGCCCATTCCGACACCGTCGCGACAAATCACAAAATTACCCCTAGTACGATTTTCCTTTGTTAATTTCCCTAGATCTCGGGACTCCGCCATGAGTCCAATTTCTCGGGCCGTTTCCAATCAGCCATCCAAATTTCAGCCATTCCGGCACCGTCACGGCAAATGACAAAATTGCCCCTAGTGTAATTTTTCTTTGTTAATTTCTCGAGATCTAGGGACTCCGCCACGAGTCCAATTTCTCGGGCCGTTTCCAATCAGCCTTCCAAATTCCAGCCCATTCTGACATCATCGCGCTAAATGACAAAATTGTCCTGGCGCGATTTTTCCTTGTTAATTTCTCGAGATCTCGGTACTCCGCCTCGAGTCCAATTTAGCGGGCCGTTTTCGACCAGCATGCCAAATTCCAGCCCATTCCGACACCATCGCGATAATGACAAGAATACCCCTGATGCGATTTTTCTTTGTTAATTTCCCGAGATCTCGGGGCTCCGCCACGAGTCCATATTCTCTGGCCGTTTCCAATCAGCCTGCTAAATTTCTGCCCATTCCGACACCGTCGCGACAAATGACAAAATTGTCCTAGTGTGATTTTTCTTTGTTACTTTCTCGAGTCCAATTTCTCATGCCGTGTCCAATCTGCCTTCCAATTTTCAGCCCATTCCAACACCGTCGTGACAAATTACAAAATTACCCCTGGTCATATTTTTCTTTGTTAATTTCCAAAGATCTCGGGATTTCGCCCCGTGTCCAATTTCTCGAGCCGTTTCCAGTCAGCCTGCCAAATTTTAGTCCGTTTCGACACTGTCTCGACAAATGACAAAATTGCACCTTGTACGATTTTTCAATTTTAATTTCCAGAGATCTCGAGACCCTGTCCCCAGTCCAATTTCTCGGGCCGTTTTCAATCAGCCTGCCAAATTTTAGCCCATTCCGACACCGTCGAGACAAATGACAAAATTGCCCTGGTGCGGTTTTTCTTTGTTAATTTCTCGAGGTCGCCGGACTCCGCCCCGAGTCCAATTTCACGGGCCGTTTCCAATCAGCCTGCCAAATTTCAACCCGTTTCGACACCTTCGCGACAAATGACAAAATTAACCCTGGGACGAGTTTTCTTTGTTAATTTCCCGAGATCTCGGGACTCCGCCCCGAGTCCAATTTCTCGGGCCACTTCCAACCAGCCTGCCAAATTTCAGCCTATTCCGACACCGTCGCGACAAATGACAAAATTATACCTGGTGCGATTTTTCTTTGTTAATTTCTCGAGATCTCGGGACTCCGCCCCGAGTCCAATTTCTCGGGTCGTTTTCGACTAGCCCGCCAAATTTCAGCCTATTCCGACACCATCGCAACAAATGACAAAATTACCCTTGTGCGATTTTTCTTTGTTAATTTCTCGAGATCTCGGGACTTCGCCCCGAGTCCATTTTCTTGGGCCGTTTCCGACCAGCTCGCCAAATTTCACCCCATTCCGACATCGTCGCGACAAATGACAAAATTGCCCATGGTGTGATTTTTCTTTGTTGATTTCCCGAGATCTCGGGACTTCGCCCTGAGCCAAATTTCTTGGGCCGTTACCAATTAGCCTGCCAAATTTCAGCCCATTTTGACACCGTCCCAACAAAAGACAAAATCGCCCTTGTAGTGTTTTCTCTTTTTTAATTTCTCGAGATCTCGGGACTCCGTCCCAAGTCCAATTTCTCGGGCCATTTTCAATCAACCTGCCAAATTTCGGTCCATTCCGACATCGTCGTGACAAATGATAAAATTGCCCCTGGGGCGGATTTTCTTCATTTATTTCCAGAGATCTCAGGACTCCGCCCCGAGTCCAATTTCTCGGGCCGTTTCCAATCAGCCTACCAAATTTAAGCCCATTCCAACACCGTCACGACAAATGACAGAATGGCCCCTGGGGCAATTTTTCTTTGTTAATTTCCAGAGATCTCGGGACTCTTCCCCGAGTCCAATTTCTCGCGCCGCTTCCAATCAGCCAGCCAAATTTCAGCACGTTCCGACACCATCGCGATAAATGACAAAATTGCACCTGGTGTGATTTTTCTTTGTTAATTTCTCGAGATCTCGGGACTCCGCCCCGAGTCCAATTTCTCGGGCCGTTTCTAATCAGTCTGCCAAATTTCAGCCCGTTCCGACACCTTCGCGACAAATGACAAAATTACCCGTGGGGCGATTTTTCTTCGCTAATTTCCCGAGATCTCGGGACTTCGTCCCGAGTCAAATTTCTCGGGCCGCTTCCAACCAGCCTGCCAAATTTCAGCCCGTTCCGACATCGTCGCGACAAATGACAAAATTGCACCTGGTGCAATTTTTCTTTGTTAATTTCTCGAGATCTCGGGACTCCACCCCCCGTCCAATTTCTCGGGCCGTTTCCAATCAGCCTGCCAAATTTCAGCCCATTCTGACACTGTCACGACAAATGACAAATTGCCCCTGGGGAGGTTTTTCTTTTTTAATTTCCCGAGTTCTCGGGACTCTGCCTCGAGTCCAATTTCTTGGGCCGTTTCCAATCAGCCAGCCAAATTTCAGCCCGTTCCGACACCGTCGCGACAAATGACAAAATTGCACCTGGTGCGATTTTTCTTTGTTAATTTCTCGAGATCTCGGGACGCCGCCCCGAGTCCAATTTTTCAGGCCGTTTCCAATCAGCCTACCAAATTTCAGCCCGTTCCGACACCTTCGCGACAA
Source organism: Olea europaea var. sylvestris (assembly GCF_002742605.1). Classification (NCBI taxonomy): domain Eukaryota; kingdom Viridiplantae; phylum Streptophyta; class Magnoliopsida; order Lamiales; family Oleaceae; genus Olea; species Olea europaea. The sequence continues at coordinate 1,753 of NW_019241194.1, read as the reverse complement.
ACGACAAAATTACCCCTGGTGCGATTTTTCTTTGTTAATTTCCCGAGATCTCGGGACAACGCGCCGAGTCCAATTTCTCGGGCCGTTTTCGACCAGCCCGCAAAATTTCAGCATATTCCGACACCATCGCGACAAATGACAAAATTACCCTTGGTGCGATTTTTCTTTGTTAATTTCCCAAGATCCCAGGACTCTGCCACGAGTCCAATTTCACCGGCTGTTTCCAATCAGCCTACCAAAGTTCAGCCTGTTCCGGCACCATCGCGACAAATGACGAAATTGTCCTGGTGTGATTTTTCTTTATTAATTTCCCGAGATCGAAATTGCCCCCGGCGCGATTCTTGTTTCCGATCAACCTGTCAAATTTTAGCCCATTCCGACACCGTAGCGAAAAATGACGAAAATGCCCTAGGCGCGATTTTTGTTTCCGATCAATCTTTCAAATTTTAGCCCATTCCGATACCGTCGCAAAAATTGACGAAATGGCCCCCGGCGCGATTTCTGTTTCCGATCAATCTGCCAAATTTTAGCCCATTCCGACCCCATCGCGAAAAATGACGAAATTGCCCACGGCGCGATTTTTGTTTTCGATCAATTGGTCAAATTTTAGCCCATTCCGACACCGTCGCGAAAAATGACGAAATTGCCCGCGGCGTGATTTTTGTTTCCGATCAATCTGTCAAATTTTAGCCCATTCCCACACCGTCGCGAAAAATGACGAAATTGACCCCGGGCCGATTTTTGTTTTCGATCAATCTGTCAAATTTTAGCCCATTCCGACACCGTCGCGAAAAATGACGAAATTGCCCTCGGCGTGATTTTTGTTTCCGATCAATCTGTCAAATTTTAGCCCATTCCGATACCGTCGCAAAAATTGACGAAAATTGCCCCCGGCGCGATTTTTGTTTCCGATCAATCTTTCAAATTTTAGCCCATTCCGACCCCGTCGTGAAAAATGAAGAAATTGCCCGCGCCGCGATTTTTGTTTCCGATCAATCTGTCAAATTTTAGCCCATTCCCACACCGTCGCGAAAAATGACGAAATTGCCCCCTGCGCAATTTTTGTTTCCGATCAATCTGTCAAATTTTAGCCCATTCCGTCACCATCGCAAAAAATGACGAAATTACCCCCGGCGCGATTCTTGTTTCGGATCGACCTGTCAAATTTTAGCCCATTCCGACACCGTCGCGAAAAATGACGAAAATGCCCCCGGCGCGATTTTTATTTCCAAACAATCTTTCAAATTTTAGCCCATTCCGATACCGTCGGAAAAATTGACGAAATTGCCCCCGACGCGATTTTTGTTTCCGATCAATCTGTCAAATTTTAGCCCATTTCGACCCCGTCACGAAAAATGACGAAATTGCCCTCGGCGTGATTTCGTATCCGATCAACCTGTCAAATTTCAGCCCATTCCGACCCCATCACGAAAAATGATGAAATTGCCCCCGGCGCGGTTCTTGTTTCCGATCAACCTGTCAAATTTTAGCCCACTTCGACACCGTCGCGAAAAATGACGAAATTACCCCCGGCGCGATTTCGTATCCGATCAACCTGTCAAATTTCAGCCCATTCCGACCCCATCACGAAAAATGATGAAATTTGCCCGGCGCGGTTCTTGTTTCCGATCAACCTATCAAATTTTAGCCCACTTCGACACCGTCGCGAAAAATGACCAAAATTGCCGACGGCGCGATTTTTGTTTCCGATCAATCTGTCAAATTTTAGCCCATTCCGGCACCGTCGCAAAAA